>NW_015116294.1:19008-33840 GCF_001443285.1 Poecilia latipinna
AAAAATACCAGACAAAGTGAATCACAGCAACGTCATCAGCCGGTGAGACGCTGAACTGATGCAGTGAAGCTACTAGCAGCAGGAGAGGAGCTACGCCAAAAGCTGCAAACACTGAAGAGAAGAAGAGCTGCCAGGTGTAAAGTTTACCTTCGACCAAATGCTCCCCAAAGGAATCCCAGCGCCCCCCTTTTGTAAAAATGTCCGCCAGCGCCCCCTGCCGTCCTCTGAACGCTCCCCGGGGGGCGGTTCCGCCCACGTTGAGAACCGCTATGCTAGATGCTCACCTCCAAACCAGACCCTGACAACAGCTGTGCGAACTCGTCTGGTAATAACGGTAGGTTAAGGTGAAGCAGAGAGTGAACCGTGAGCAGGCAGTCCTGGGGCTTTGAGGTGGGCCGTGGTGACAGTTGTGGTACCGTTACTTTATATTTGTAGATTTACTCCAGTACATGGAGGCAGAGGCACTGAGAACCGTTCACTCATTATTAGACCAAAGGCAGCCAAAATAATTTATTTAGCTGAATTGTTATTTTTAGCTTAATATTATTGTTGAGTGGCTCAAGCAGGCCTCCTGACACACATATAAATGAATAAAAATAATAAATACATTAGAAAAAATGCAAAAAATGTCACTAGGGGCATTAAGGATTAAAGGGGTAGGGGCTGAAGACCCCCAAACTCCAATCTGTCTGCAACCGATGCACTTTGGTAGGTTTTTAAAATTCTTCACAAATTTTCGAGTTTTGCTGTATAATTATGTGCCTGGAAAACACATAATACTAAAACAAATGATTTGGAATATGTTTGTTGCTGCTGCTGCATAGTCAGAAATGTTAGCAAATCTTAAGGAACTTGGCTTAAGGTTTAATTTTTCTTGTTTTGACACTAGGATTTTTAACAATTAGAAATTGTCACGGTGGACGGTTAGGTGTGCTGACTGCGTGTTTCCCACTTGGTAACCACGCATAAGCTCCCATTGTTCCGGAGGATGCAGTGTTGCATGCTGCATTTCCTCCCCAACTTACTTCAAATGTTGACTCAGACAGCTGCTTGTATTCCCTGGAAGCCCTCTCACCCCATTCCCCATCTCCAAACAGGCACCATTTTCTCCATGTTAACAGAAAAAGCTCATTTGCTGTGTACTGTAAAAGAAATTTTTTAATAGCCATTTGTGTGACTCCGACCAGCCCCATGTGCTTAAGATGAAAACATTTAGGCCTCGTATGAATCTATCACTCCAGCTGTCAAAAAGATTTTGTTCTCATGCAATATAAATATGCCCGTAGACTTCAAATGGTGGGCTGGGATCTGTTTCTGTGAGGGCGACGAGGCTGGCTGTTTGGAGACTCACAGTAAAACAGGTCATGCTGTTCACAACCCAAAGCCTCAATCACAAACAAATGTTTTATTTAAGGACCCAAAGCGTTGTTTACTGCACTCTGCTTAGTCTTGTTGCTTTTTTCTTCCTCTTCTGCCCCAATGCACTCTGTGTGTTCAGCATATTTGAATGCTGAAAGCACACTGAGAGAAAAATAAAACCACTCTTGACAGGAAGCTCTATCCTGTCATGTAAAGGAACTAATAGGTGGGCATGTAGCTAAGTGAACAAATTGCACTGGCACAGTTTAATAAATGAAGCATTCAGGGAGTACAAATGTGTTAACCATGGCAGAACTCGCAGCTGCTGTAAACAACCTCTGCTGATATTTGCTGGGTTGAACGAGGAGAGCGTTGTTCATTTTCGTTTCTTTCGTCTTTGACAGAAGAAGGAGTTTATTTCCTGCTTTCTTTCTGCTATAGTGTCAAGACCTTTTGTGCTGACTCAAGTCTGGTAGGGAGCCTGCAAGGCCTCCGCCCAGCTCTTCTCCTTATTGGCAGCATTTGTGAGGGAAAGTTAATTGTATTGACCAATAAGTTCAGGAAGTGTCTACTATCAGCAGACACTGATGGTAATCTAAATATATGGTTCCATTATTCATCAGTATTGTTTTGTAAAGGAACCTTGTATCCTTAACATATTATTCATAATGTTGCTTTCTTTAAATAGTCAAGTTTATTTGTATAGCCCATTTTAAGCAACAAGGCAGTTCAAAGTACTTTACATCATAAAACATCACAGAGTCATAAAATGATGAAACAAGCAATAAATATAACATTTTGTGAAATGCCATCACCAAAATCATGAAGCAAATACACAAAATATATTGATCAATCTTCAACTTATCAAAGGCAGCTCTTAAACAGGGTGGATTTTTAGCCTTGATTTTAAAGAAACAGTGTTTTGGCTGTTTTGCCGTTTTCAGTAAGTTAGTTCCAGATTTGTAGAAGCTGAATGCTGCTTCTCCATGTTTGGTTCTGGTTCTGGGGATACAGAGCAGACCAGAACCAGAAGAACAGAGTGGTCTGGAAGCTTGATATGACAACATGTCTTCAATGTATTTTGGTACTAAGCCATCCAGTGATTTATGAATTAACAGAAGTATTTTAAAGTCTATTCTCTTTTGTTTTGTGACAATACTACAGTAATCAATGTTACTATAGATAAACACAGGGTGGATTTCTTTTGATCTTTCTGGGACATCAGTCGTTTAGTCCTCAAAATCTTCATCATGTGATAGAAGACCGACTTTGTAACTCTCTGTACTGTTACAGTGTCTGAAGGCTCAGGTCTGAGTCCAGATTTTATGCCCAATCACTAGTGTCTAGCCGTAATAACTGAAGCAGTGTGCTGACTCTACATTGTTAATAATAATTTCTTAAGTTTTGTTTCTGTTTAACTGGAGAAAGCTTTGGCACCTCCACACATTGATTTGTTCAAAGAACTTGTTCAGAGTCTCCTGGTGATATTGTAATGTATTGATGTGTATCATCTGCATAGTTATGCTAACTAGTTATGGTCACATCTCCAAAGAACTGGTCGGACCTAAGTTTCAATCGCATGCCAAGGAGACATGAAGAAGAATAGCATCCTATGTGGTGCTCTATAGGAGTCTGGATGTGTTCTTGTTTACTCAGGTGGGCCAACAGGAGTCTCTTCAGGACCTTTAGGGTTAGACCTACATGGAAACCATTTAAAATATGGGGATATACGTGACATATTAAACTCCACCATTAGAGTGCAACATCAAAGCTGAACTTAGTTACTTTAAATTATGTAAAATTTGTCGTGTTTACCTTTTTCTTTTTCAGACTAATTCCAGTTGTTTCTATAGTCTGTGCAAATGCTGCTTTAAGACATTTTATGAAGTGATTATTTACAAAAAAAGGCTCTGGTAGTGCTGGGTCTGTAACACCAAGAACTTCCCATTGAGCCACCCATCCATTCATCCATCAGAAGCACCGATAAAACAAAGTGTGTTCAGATAACGTAAAGCCTGTACCTCTTAAAACTCGGAGAATCAAATAATAAAGACAACTTGCGTAATAAAAATTTAAAGGAAACACCAAACTAGTCATTTTAAACCACATTTAACCATAATCCCTTTTCAAGTACCACATTCTTCCATCTTTACCAAATGGCTCTGTCTTGAGAATTGCATTAAAACCAATGTTTTTGTTTTTCCACCATAAAAAGTTGCTGTTTTGCATATTATGAGATGATTGTGTGAGAGAGAATGAGTGGTGCCTAATGTGCTGGACAGTGATCAGTGCCTTCCGCTTCCCTCGGGCCATCTCATTTACAACCCTCTCTCGACACGACTGTGGAGATCCACAGTGGCTTCATGCCTTTATGTTTTCGCCAGCCACCCAGTATGTGCATGGCAAAAACAGTCAAAAAGGGAATTTTTAGCAGTATAATGCCTGCAAAACAAAATAGTTACTTTCATGACTAATACATGAGACATTGAATTATGGCAAACTTGAGTACAACAAGCAAATTGAGGATTTAAAGACCTCCAATCAACTACAGCCTTCAGTGACAGAGGGAGGTAACTTTCAGTGACTCATTGTTTGAAATTGGTAGTATGTAAAATCAACTTTTCTGAGCTTTACATCAATCCATAATGTTATTCAGGTATGTAAAAAACCTACCTGGAGTGCTGAATTTGAGAAATCCTTTAATCTCCCATGGCAACTATTCAGCTGTGCAAAATGCCTGTGTGGACCTAGCATCACTTTCAAGGACACAGCTCCTCCTTAGAGTTGCAGTTTGCCGTCTTCCTAGCTTCTGTATTACAGATCGCCCCTCCCTGCAACTCCCCACACTCAGCTCCTTCAGACTAGCCAGCAGGAATTAGCAAACCCCTGGTGGAGTTGCACATCTCCTGAGGTCATTATACAAGCTACTTCTCAGAGCAACACTGGTAAAAAATGTTGTGAAAGAATTAATAGAGGAGCCATGTTGTGATGACTTCATGAAGGCAGAGTTTCAGAAAGACCAGGAGTTTGTTAAATTACCAAGTCAAGTTTATTTTAAGTCATATTTGAAATACACAGCATCAACTACTGAAGGTTTATTTTGCTATAAAATTATTCTATGTACCCAGAGAATGCAAATTCTCCAGCTACATAGAAAAAAAAAAACTAAGTGAAGGACATATTTCTCATTTGAGGGGGGTTGTGGTGAAGGGGGTGCTCTTGAATCCACCACCTTCATCACAACCCCCCCTCACTACTCCCACTAATGGGTGAAAATATGGGCTCATAGCTGAGGGGCAATGACATAAAGAGGTGAAAACCCAGGTGACAGGCCGGCATTCTCTTGGCCAGAGTCCGGTTCTTCACCCATCCTCCTCCGGCACTCATAGCAGCACCACACTGTGAGACAAAAGGTGAAGGGTATGAGTGGGTCACGACAATATACTTCCGTTTGCCCTCCATCTTCCTCTTCATCCGCCACTCTTAAACTTCTACGCCTTCCATCCGACACCACAACCTGCATTTGTTTTCCTTTGCGGACAACGCAACGGTTAACTTGGGGCTCTTATCCCACCTCAATCGACAACAAAAGGAACTGTGGAGTGATAGCGGAATAGCTGTTCTGAATAGTTGAAAAGACGTTCCCGTTCTCAAGTCCCTCCCAGTGCCTGTCCTGATCACAAAGGAGGGTGACATGAAGGAAAATAGCTCTTCAAATGTTGTAACAAGACAGTGGTGACAATTTGCAGGGAATATTTTTTTTTTGCAGACCACCTTGACAGGTGGTCTTTCATAGACCTCCTTGATAGGAGGTCTATGAAAGACCTCCTTGACAGGTGAAATGGATGGTTTGTTCGAGTGTAGATCACTGCTGCGGGCCTAGAAGAACAAAAAGCAAAGATGAAAAAAACGATACACTAGAGATTGGTTTTTTTTATTGTTTATTTTTCTCCACCTACTCTTATATTTACCTGACAATGAGCAACCATGCAACAGTCGAGCTTGTTTGGATCACTCTGCTCGGTCTGACAGTAATTGCTCTGGAGGCTGGAACAAGAGCTTCTCTTGGGGCATGGAACGTCATTAACATGATTATTATAAAAGTTACTTGTTTTTAAACCCGTGTTTTCCTGTTATTTCAAAAGAGTTGTATTTACATGATAGATCTTTGGTATTGACTGAATAATTTCTATAGAAAGTGTGCATATGCAAATGTCTGCTCCAAACGTTAGAAACACACATTCCTCGTGCAATTATGTAAATCCTCTTTAGTTATTCATTCAGTTATTCACCCTTGTATTCGCTCATGCATTCATTTGTCTTATTAGGGGCTGGCAGCGATGTCCTGAAAGCAGTAGGCTCTCTCCGCAGGCCCTGTGGACAGACAATGGGCAGAGACACCCCCTATACACGCACTTCAGATTTGTGCTGCAAATTGACCCCCTCAGAGCACCAAACGGCATATGGAAAGAGAGCTTTTTGAAGAGGTTCGCACGCACCGGTATACAATACACCATACTGCACACATGCCACAATAGACGCTCACCTTTGACTTCTTGCTCAGACATTTTACACATGAATCCTCTTGTTTTGCTTATGCTTAGTTTTGTGTTGCACCATCTTCACAAAAAATTGAGCGCCACAGTTCAGGTGAAAGAATGTGTCAATGGGAGAACTGGTAGTCAAGCGCTACACAAACCTTGGCGTGCTTGGAAGGAGGACAAGAGAAGAATTGTTGAAAGAAAGCCACAAGATAATACTTTATTGATCCCTGAAGGAGGAAATTTGTTTGTCCCAGCATAGCACACAACAAAAATTAAAAACAACAATTAGCAGTGATAGCCTTAAAGATGCACACATCGCTCAGTATATTGCTCAATATATATCCAACATTTAAAACGTACAGCTCTAGAGGCATTTTAAAATGTCTGTCAGCCTCAGGCAGAAAAGACCTGCTGTAGCATTCCTTAGCACATGTAGTGATCTTTGGCTGTCTGCTCCTCAGGCTGTCCGCCATACTGTGAAGGTGATGAAAGGTGCCAATCTTCGTCAGCATTCTGTCTCTTATCACCTCTTCCAGAGGAGCCAGCTTGAGCCTCACAACTAACTCAGCCTTTCTTATGAGTTTGTCGAGTCTATTCGAGTCCCTCATTACAGCGCCCCAGCTCACCACTGCATTGTAGATGGAACTGGCCACTGATGACTGATAAAACATGAAGAGCTTCTTACTGCAGATATTAAAGAACCTGAGATTTCATAGAAAATAGCCTGCTCATAGCCTTTTTGTACTGTTCATCGGTGTTTGTAGTCCACAGTACGTTCCAGTCCAAGGTAACACCGAGGTATGTAGAATTTAACCTACTCCACATCTGCGCCTGAGATGGAAATTGGTAGCAAAAATGTTTTACTATTGAAACTGGCAACTACTTCCTGTTTACATTTAGCTGGAGTTGGTCGTCTCCACACTATGTCACAAAGCATAGTGTGGAGTCCTGTACTCCACCTTTCAACCCCCTTTTAAACACCCAACAACTGCCATGTGATCTGAGTACTTTTGCAGATGACAGTCTAAAATAGTGCTTCATGGGAAGGGAGACAGCACTGTTCCCAGGTGATGAGTGATGTGTCCACATAAGGTTTTCCAGCTTCTCGTGTAGTATTCCTCGCTGGATGGTGTTGAAGGCCAATGAAAAGCAAAAAAAAAAAAAAAAAAAAAAAAAAAAAAAAAAAGATACAAACAATGGTGTCAAGTCTGTCAAGGGAGGAATAAACCTTCTGCAGTATATATAATTGCATCATCCACTCCTAGATAGATGAAACTGCAGAGTGTCCTAGGCTACAGTCCCCTGTGTCCTGAAGTGTTCCAGAATGAGCCTCTCCATAACCTTGGCAATGTGAGAGGTCAGAGCTCTGGATCGATGGTCAGTGTTTTTGGAAGTGCCTTCTTTGGCACTGGGACCGAGCATAATATTTACCATAGCTCTGGTACTCTGTGGAGCTCCAGGCTCAAGGTACTGCAGGACTCCACTCAGCTAACCAGAACATGTTGTAATGGTCATAACTGACGAAACAAAATTTCATCCAAACAGTAAAACAATAAATGTTTTTGTTTTGTTTTGTTTTTTTAATGGGAATGTGAGGACACAGGAGACCATCAACAGAAGGGCAAGGAATCACTGAGGACAGAGAAACTGGTTAGTGGCTTGAACTAATGTTGATGTGAAGAGCTCAAAAAGAAAGCCACTTCCCTTCTCAAAATCTGTGGAAAATGGAACCAAGATTCTTTCCCCCTCAGTGAGACTATGGTGAGTTTGCAGTGGCAAGGTGCCATCTCTAGGGGTCATGGTTGCCGTGAACAGAACACCTCAGCTAGATTGTGGGAACTGATCCAGAGCACAAACACTGGTAGCACAGTGGTCTAGTTTCCGGTTTATCAACATAGGGAAAAACAGGACTCAGGGATCAAGCGGCCAAAGATCAGAACCAGGGAAGCGGAATCAGACACTTATCTGAGGATCAGGTGAGACTCAGGAGTCAGGCACATAAAAGCAATTCAAGGATGAGGCAGGAGTCGAGAGGCAGAAACAGTTGTGTCAAGATAACAGAAATCAGTAGTGATGCGTCTGTCCCGAGGCTTAGGAGCATGTATTGAGTAATCAAGGAGGATTTTATGAAATATGTATAAAGGCTTGTGTTAGTGGAGCAGGTTGTAACACTTGAAGCCTTGCAAGTGGGCCATACCATGTGACTGATTCAGGAACTGGTTTGTCAGTTTGCTTGCAGATTGAAATAAATGGCAAAATGCTGCCGTTTGTTAAGAGAATAAAATCATTCACTTCTGGCTCGTTATATTCTCTTGTGCTCCAGGATTCAATGATTCCATGCGTGGAAACAAAAGCCACACAGAGATGACAGTCAATGCTCCACGTCACACATTTTCAGAGTTTATCCTAACATTTAAAGCATAAATTGACATTGACAACACAGACACTTCAAACACACTAAAACAGACATTCATTTACCTGAGAAAGGCTCATTTACCTGAGAAGAAAGAAAAAGAAAAGCAAAGACGTCTTTGGAGAAATTCCAAAGAGCAAACTCTGATTCGTTACTCCTGTGTACAAACTTTTATAGTAAAGGCGTATTTTGCCTTTAGTTTATTCAAATAAGGCGTATCTTTGCTCATCCAACCAGGAGCTGTCTCGGACCCTCTTTAAAGTTAGAAACGCCCTGCAATTTGTTTTCATGATCAAACACAAGTTGTCTCCTTTATCCAAAGTGGAAGCAGAGCTTCTCCTCCACTGGCCTGAACTCATGTTGTTTTATGGCTTTTCACAGATCAGTGTGAAGCTGGAACTTCTCCTGATTGTTTCCCACACAGACAAAGGGCAGATCAGAAGATCTTAGCAAACAATCTGCTGTAGCTACAGGTAACATAAAGGTCAATAGGGCAGAATAAGTTATTAATCTGAAAACTATAATTAGGCTATTTCAATCAAGACATGTAAAGTTTTAAAACTAGGATATTTTACATTTATTTTCTTAACACGTTTCAGCCAACACAGTGGGTGTGCGTTTTCAATTCATTGGAGCGTCTTTTTTCCAATAGACCAAATTTTCCCTCGTCTGGCAACATTTTGATCTCTCCAAATAGTTTCACACCAACCATTGTCTATAATGTAAAAAACATCAACAGAGTGGATCCTGTGTTCTAATTTGTAATGTTTTTAAAGGACAAATGTCACGTTCAAATGAACGTTAATAATGTATATAAAAAACCTCACCTGTGCTGAGGCATTATTGAACTCTGCAGAAAGACAAGGATAGTAACCAGGTTGGCCAAACTCAGCCAAGTCATTTTAGGATGCAAATATGAAACAGCATATATCCACTGGAACATTGGGAAGATGACAAAATGTTTTATCCCAACTTCTGTAAACCTGCTGATGAGTGTCTTGCTTCACCCACGCTCACAGAGTGCAGATGAAGCGCTTCATCCACGTTCTGTGAGCATTGGTATTTTGTATAACAGATGGAATCATCTCAAAACAGAATCACCTAAACCAGAGCACAGTGAAAGGTTTATTTTTAAGAAAATAATGTAATTTAGTTCTTAGTGACAGTTTGGTTAGCCCTTGTGCGCGAGGACTGAGGCAAATGTATGAGGACTAAGGCAAATGATACAAGTGATATGGGTGTGGGGTCAGTTGGACCCCATTTGTAAGTAAACACAAGGGTTAAGGCAGTGCTTCTCCTCAAGCCTCTCTGCTCTGCATGTTTAAGATGAGCCTCTATTCCAGAGCAGCTGATTCAAATGATTGCATGACCTTTTCTGAAGGCCGTTAATCACCCACAGATTCCATCCAGGTGTGTGGCAGAAGGGAAACACCTAAAACATGCAGGGCAGGGGGGCCTGATGACCAGACTTGAGAAACACTGGGTTAAAGTAACAAGTCAACCACAACTCTCTCCCCTGTTTGCTTCCAGTTTTCTCTTTGAGCCAGCCATTGTTTCATTTAAACATATTGAGACTATAATCAGAATTTATGTATCATAATCACAACCATTTACTTGTCAACTCATTGTAAGGCTTTATATTTTACTTTGTCACAGTAGAGCAAATGAAGTGCTGTGATGTATCAGCTAGTGATGGGTAGATGAGGCGTCATGAAGCGTTTCGACCCATTGCAAAACAGTGACCCAGTGTTGATGCTGTGTCACTGGATACTGACACCTGATGGACATTAAACATCCCTACAGGCAATGTAGTGATTTGAAGACCTAGTCTATGCAATAAGATTCAAGTCATTGTATTGTTGTAGCAGAGTTAATTTTATTTATTTATTTTATTTTTCTTTATGAACCTTCTCAAAACTAATTTTCTTTGAATTGACATGTCTGTTATATATTATTTATGTTTTATTTTGCTTTCATTTTTGGTTCCTAGTGTGTAAAAAGCCATCCTCATCTATGAATATTTGTTTTCCTTTGTTTTTTAATTATATTTTATTTTGGTGGGGAAGCTTTTATTTTCTTACTTCCTGTTTTTGCGTTATATCCTGTGTGTTCGCTGCCACCCTCAGTTCGCGCCAAGCTGCGCTGGGGAGAGGTAAGTGTACAGAGTTGTCTTTCATTTGTGTATTAAAATATTGAAAACGTTCTAAACAATATGTTGTAAACTCACATGTTATATATATTGTTGTTTAACTGTTCATGTTTAGCGCAGCACTGTGCTGGGCATTTGTCTCCCACATTGGTGACACCCATCAAGTTTTCTGTATCAACGTGGTTATTTTTTCTTTTTTTTCTTTTGGTTGGTTAGGGTGTTTGTGGAGAATCCGGAGCCCAGGAGCTGCTGTGTTTAAAATGTTCTTGTTTTGAACAGGAATAAAATTATCCTGAATCCTGATTCCGGTGTGGTTCTGACTTCCTGTTACCAACCGCTACATTGTCATAGCTTCAGTTAAATTTAAAATATATTTGATATCCTTAGATACAGTCAATAAATAATGTGAACATGTACTGTACCATAAAGTGAAAATTTAAGTGGATGTGTTTGGAATGAGGATGCTTGTGGACATTTTTTTTTCCCCTCACAAATTTTAATAAAAAAAATAAGTTTTTCCAACACTTTGAAATTTAGTCTGCTACGCTTTTTCGGCACAACTTCTCCTGCTCTAGAGAAAAATGAAGTAAGTGTAACCTGGGTGTAAATTTCTGACTGATAAGATTGATCTCGCGAGATTATGAAGCAGCTAATCACTGCTCAGTATCGAAGTCACGTGTACCACTGCAGCCTATCTGCTGGCCATATTAACTGGAGCGGGACGTGTTGAGGGGAACAGAGCTACACGTTTGTTGAGCGTTGCTTCTTATTTTCTTCACTTTATTTCTGTACAAAACTCACCTAACCATAATGAAACCGTAGGAGCCGATTACCACCAGCCAGGAGAGATGGCAGGTTGTGTGTAAAATAAACGGCGGGTCTGGTGAGTGTTTGTTTTTTGATGTAGCGGTTAGCTTAGCAAAATTCTTGTTTGTGTAGGATTGCAATGAAATCCCAGACTCCCATACACTTTTTGAATAATGAAGTGTTTTAAATATTTATTAAATGTTTAATTTTCTTACATTGCATGTTAAGTAGTTTATATGGTACATAATTGACTTCTTCATGGATGTTTGAATTGACATTATTGAACCTGATATTTACTGAACATGATTTAGAATTTATAGTGCAGAGTGCACTGATTGAATTTGTGTACACATTAGAATAATTGAATTGCATTTAAATGTTTGTAAACTGGTCCTGTTTTATTATGCAGGCCAGGTGATGGCGAGCTAAATGTCCAGGCCTAGAGCCATAGAAAAGGATTGCACCCGTGTGTGTGAAGATTTCCGCTCTCCTGCCAGGATGGTAGGAGGCTCCTTGTAGCCTGTGAACACTTTTGTCCCACTCTGATCCTTGACTTCCCATCTCAGATCTATACTGCACCAAGCACTTTACCCAAGACCAGCCTGCTTGGGATTTATCTACCCCAGCTTGGGGTGAATGGACTGAAGGGTCTGGGTCTAGTAATTAATTAATGGTGAGATTAGTTGTTTTTTTTTCTCTTATTGCGCATATTTTTACATGGCCATGTAGATGTTTGTTTTCTTCACTGAATTTGTAAATATGTATAATTATTTTTTCTTTCACTGAATATAAGGCACTCGCAAATTGCAAATCTTCAGTCTCCGTGTCTCCTTCATGAGTTGAACACTGTTCTGAGAAACTAGCCCATTTGATCCATTTATTCCCAAACTATTTACATTGCAGTATATTACATTTTTAAATATGCTACATAAGCAATACATTTATATGAAATAATTTATAAAAAGCAACTGAGTAATTTGTAGAATGGCTGTATATCTAAGTTTATCTGGGTGTATCTGGGACTTCATTCTCATGCCTGGTCTCATAATGCCTCAACATTGAGGAGGTGGATTTATTTAAATAAGACAGTTTAGTCAAACATATGCGACACTTAACCTGCAGAACACAATATGAAAGTAAACTAAGAGTTAATTTCAGCTGGATTTGGATTCAGATCAAGTAGAAACTGAAAAGAACCAGATGGAACAACATGAAAAATACCTTATTTTCTGATGCAAGATCAAAATGGTCCCACACTGCAAAAACCTTTCGTTTGGCTTGAGGCTGCTCAGTAGTTGATGCTGTTCCGTAAAAGATCAAGAATTATTTTGGCAAATGCATCCCGTTGACAGATTTGCTTTTTTATAAACATAGTTTGGCACTCCAGTGTCCTTTCGAAACAGTTCCTGTATCGGTCACGTGACTTGCTGAAACCAAAACGCGCACCGACATGGGTTTTGGTCTATGGGCTTGACACATGCACCGAAGCATTGGTGTTACTGGACCCATCACTAGCATCAGCTCATGAGTCAAACAGTTGGATAGAATGCTTCAGTGCTTCATGAAGCTTCATTTCAGCATCACTACCCTAGTAAAAAAAAAAAAAAAAAAAAAGTATACTTTAGTGTATTAAATTTTAACATACTGTAGCATACTTGATTTATATACTTAAACTGTACTATTTTGGAATGACTTTTGGGTTTAGTATACTTAAATAGTATTAATTTACAACTTTTAGTATACTTCAATTAACTTTTTTGGAACAACTTCAAGTTGTACTTAGTATACTTTTTTATGTAGTATTCAAGAGCTTGATTAGGATATTTTGAGTATTAATTCTGTCATATTAAAAATATAATTTGAATATACTTTAAATATATTTAATATACTGTTGCGCAACACTCCCCCCCCCTTCTCTCTCATGTTAGGAACATACCAACAGTGTCATGAAGTGTCATTCAGTAAATGACAGTTTTAATGAGAAGTTGCTTTAAAAGTTGGATGAAAGGTTTTATGTTATGTTTATGACAGTGTCATGTCAGTCTTATGCACACCCCATCAAATAAAGTGTTACCAAAATGATAATTGAAAGCCCAATGTAATAATTTTTTTTAAAGTAATAACTTTAGTGTTTTTTTTGTCAAACTTAAATTGTTATGTTCATTGTGTTCAGTTTTGACATGTAAACTGAGTTTATGTAAAGTTCAAAGTTGTGAGTAAAGTTGGACAATTTTAAAATGTCAGTAATTAAACAAAATATTTGAATTACCTTGAACATCTTGTGTAATTAATCTTTCCATGTAATTATAGCCTAAAACAATATAAGTACTGTAATGTAGTTATGCATGTAATGTACAAAATAGGAAAGTAGGAATAAATTAGACTTATGAGTAATTAAAATTGTACTTTATTAGTAATAGCAGTAAATCAAAAATAAAAAGTGTAATTTAAATACATTAATATTAGTATTGTCAAGAAAAGTCGAGCTCATCCCACTTCCCCATGCTGGAGATTTTAGTTTAATAATAACAATGAATAAAGTTACCTTTAAAATTGAGTACAACGGTGACATCAAGCCCCAACAGTAGAGTCAGACGGTAATAAAATTAATCTGGTTGTGTGTGTTGATATTGTGTCCTGCAAACTTTGCTTTAATTCTACTTTTTTCTATTTAATCATAAAAAATCATAGTCAGGCAGAAAGAGTCATGAAAAAGGAAGAGCAGGTTTCCTGAAGAAAGAGGAAGAAAGCTTCCAACCTGCATGTGTATAAAAATAGTTCAGAGTACTCATTTCAAAGCATTAAAGGTTTAAAGAATAAAATCTAAACATTTTGAGTAATTGGATAAAACCCAGAGTAAAATACTTACAGTAATAATAATAACTTAGAAATAAGCCAATAATTAATATTGGTTTAACCAGTGGTTGATATTGAAGAATACTTACACTCTTACACTTGTGGAAATACTTACAAGTGAAACAAGTAACTGTAACATGGTATCAAATAATTAGAATAATGGATTATTCTTGGTTTCTTTTCATTAATGTCTGTAATAACTCACATTATGATTATAATAGGAGTAACTAATAAGTTATGGTTATTATAATATTATAAATGAATGCTAAATCAGAGAAACTAAAAGGTTATAAATGTGATTTTGACATTGAACTTGAAATGGAGTAAAATGTGTAACTGTAATTAAAGGTCACTGATGTTGTGTTGGAGATAGATGATAGGTGTAAGGTAAGGGGAAAAAGAGGAAGTGATGGGAGAGCAGAGATGACCAAGGCCTTATTATTGAACTTAAACTTTCCTAAGAAAAGGATGGATGTAAGAGGACTGTTGAGCAACTCGGGGTCATCAAGTCATAATGTCTCCAAGACAGTGATGGATATGTGATCATCGGTCCAAGTAGTCAGCCAATGAGACAGGCACAGCAACAAAGCTAGCCAATGCAAATGCACCAAAAGGGTGGACATATCCTTTATAAGGTGAGTGCAAAAGAGGAATCTTTGGTTGGCTCCTCCAGGCAGCTTCGAGCCAAGATCGAGATGGACAAA
>NW_015116294.1:38350-40206 GCF_001443285.1 Poecilia latipinna
TCATTTGCTTAGACTGCAAAAATATGTTGAAGATAAAAACATTGATGAACAAGTTATAACAACAACCTCACAATATCAAAGTATCTTTGTCATATGGAGCTTAATTCAAACCAGGTTACGTTTATGAATAAAAGTATAAGTCGCAACAAACAGAGCCTCCATGCAGTTATAACATGAAGTTGGATGATTGCTATAGAAATAATCATACAAGTCACAATAAAATTGATAAAATAATTATTTATGAAACCAACGTAAGTTATATATCTTTACTGCACTGTTTACAATTACACGAAGATTATTAATAAGCAAACTTACCACTAGCTAGCAACACGTTAGCAGCCTTCGTCCCTTCGGGCTCCTTTTGTGACTCACATTTCATTTCCATCTGTTGTTGTCCAGTTGTGTTGTCGTCTAACTCGGAGTAGGACGTCACCCCTCTCTACTTTTAAGGCAATATTATGCGAGTAAAAATGGCTCATTTAAACAGTGCCTGTTATCTTCCCTTCGTTCTTATAATTTAATGAACAAACAGTTCCATATTTCCTGTTAAATTCCTCCAGACTGAGAATTTCACCATTTCCATCCAGTAAATGAGTAATTGACCAGATTTGTTTATTCCACCAGTTTTTCATGAATATAGGTTTTCTGTTGTCCCACAGTGGAACATTATGGGGGCTGAAGTTGTGTTTGAACTTCAGCTTCCACTGTAACAAAACCTGTTGATGGAAAGCACAGAGTTTTAGGGGAGTTCAGATAATTCAAAATCACATTTCAATAATTCAATACTTTCTGAAATATGAATGACGGTACAACCAACCAAATAAGATCACCGTTTTTTAAAAGGGATTGAAGCCATCTAATTTTTAAAGTGCCATTCATGATTTCAAAATCGATTGCCTTAATACCACCTTAATTTTTTAGCAAAACTTTTTCTGATGTAATGGTGTTTGTTTTTCCAAATGAAGTTAAAATTTATTCTATTAATCTGTTTTATGAGATTTGGAGGGACAGCTAAGGAATATGCAGGAAACGTCAGCCTGGATAAGGATTCAGTTTTTGTTAACACTGTCAAGTCTCTCTGCAGCCAATTTAAGGTTTTGCCACATTTATCAATGTTGTCTTGTAAGTTTTTTCTTACGCTAGTAGCTTTACATTTAGTAAGCCACATTCCTAAATACTTAATTTCATTTTTAAATGGAATACAGGAAACCGAAGAATCAGAACAGTTATGGATACTCGTAATTTCACATTTATTTATATTTAGCTGCAGCCCTGAGGCTTGAGAAAGTATTACGTAGCATCCCTGATGTCCTTTTTTTGTCAGTTAACAATTTATCCAATTTTCCTATTCCAAGACTCCACAAGATTCAAATTGAGTATGTGGACATTAGAGGTAATAAATTCAAACAGGTTTTTGAACAATTATTCAATAAATAACATGTACCCAGGAAGAACAAAAACCACAGATCTTACAAAATTTTAACAAATCTATGAGAGTCAAAATAAGGACAAATTTGAAATTTCCAATTCCTCCCAAACAAAGAATTACATTTTAAAATTATAAATAACATATATCCTTCAAATGAGTTCTTAAGAAAGAGATTTCATTTTTATGTAGAGAATTGTGGTTTTTGTACAACTCATTTGAAAACTAAACATTTGTTTTATGAATGTAAAGAAGTATTAAACTTATGGGATCAACTTGAAACTTTCTGTCTTCTAAGACAATAAATTTGGATTTTGTTTCCTTATAAAATATTCGATTCGGCTTATCCATTGAAGAAAAAAATCTGGAATTTTTAGTCAATGTTCTGATTATTGAAATGAAATGAAATTAAATTTTATTCGAACATGAT
>NW_015116295.1:0-674 GCF_001443285.1 Poecilia latipinna
TGGCATTTATTGTGCAAACCAGAGCTTTCAGTGTGTTACGGCCAGTGCCCTTTTCTGTGTTTGTTTGTTGTTTTTCAGTGGCTAATCAGATTGACTCCACCTGGAAGTGGTTGCTGCCCTGCTTGTCCTGTGCCACATCCTGAGGCCTACCGTGATTGGGTCATCAATTGCCTGCTCCACCAATCACTGTTGAGGCCTCCCTTTAAGAACCAAGGACATCCTGGGAGAAGCGCGGCTGTTTCTTTGTTTAGACAGCTTGCCACTTTGTTAGGTGTTTGACTGCTGTAAACTTGTTTTGATAGCTTGTGTCACTCACTTTGTCCCTGTGAGGGATCTTTGAATCTCTGTTAGAGATTTGTAGTTTTTGTGTACCCTGTTCTGAAAGTCTATTTTTGTTTGGTTAAGTTCTTTGATTTACAACTGATTGTTTTGTTTAGTACCTTTTTGTTGTAAGTCCCTACATTTTGACTATTGTTAATTTTTACCCTCTTTATTTCTGTTGAACCCAAACAATAAACCTCTAAATTGTTAAACCTTACCACCTAGGTTTCTTTAATGTTACTTCCCTTTCCCCTGGCCGAGCCGGGTCGTAACACAGTGGAAAAACAAAAGTTCCTTTTAATGCCATAGAAATATGAGACAGAAACGTGGATTATATCTTTATATAGACCTGT
>NW_015116295.1:6198-12695 GCF_001443285.1 Poecilia latipinna
AAATTAAATTGTCTAATATAATAAAAAATAGTTTGGTGCTGTCGGGCTCAGAGTCTGAGAGGCTTTTCCTTTATCAAACAGTTATTTTTTGGCCTCTTAGTTAGTGGAAATATTGATGTTGATGAGATTTTCTCCTAAATTAAAACCTTTTTCAACCTTTATAGCTCCACTGTTGAAAATGAGGCTCTAACATTCACAAATGACAGTGAAATAAAATCCAGTCCAACATCTGGTTTGAGGTGATTCCTCTGGAACCTGTTGGAGGAAAAACATCCCAACTTCAGAAGATGAACTTTAACCTATCAGAGCTCTGTGGTTCCTCCTGTCAGGGTGAGGAGGAGCCATGTTGGGAAGATGAAGCTGGAGGATCTTCAGAACAAACTGGTCATGATGCTGGGCTGCTGATTATCCCTCTGTCTGGACACAGGATCAATAGAACCAGTTTAAAAGATAAAATGAATGGTTATATGCCAGACATGGAAAACTGGGATGACTCCATGAAGTTCAGGATTTAGGTCTCCTGGCATCTCAAGGTTCAACATGGCAGCCAGTGGGCTGAAGGAGATACAGCTTTATATTGTTGCAATTCAAGAGCTACCAGCTTTTATCACTTCACAAAAAAATTAATCAGCACAGAAACTCCAAAGCACAAAAAGAAGCAACTGTATGGCAGATGGCAGAGTTATGGTTATATTTGTCATGTTTGTAATGATGGCAAACAACTCAGATATTGATCAATTATTCACACCAACTTAAAACTAAATATATGCAGCATTATTGTTATTGTACATGTTTATTGTGGAGGACCAAAAGAGTTGTGGATCTATAACAATTCCACACTGATTTTGACTCAATAGGTCACATGACCTAGAAGCTATTGAAGAGAAATACTAAATTTAAACTAAAAAAAATGGCTAACAAAAATAAAAATTTAGTTAAAATTTAATAAAAATGCATGTGCCTCATATATGGAGTTTAGTACAATTACACACTGACTTCTAGTCAATGTGGCACACAATATGGAAGCTATTGAAGAAAACATATTTAACATTAAAGTTATTTAAAATATTGAATATGACTTGGCATTTTAATAGAGGGCTATGTGTCTCATGTAAAGGCATGAATTACCACTTTTTGGTATCAGTTGGTCACAAGGCATTTATTAACATTTGTTTGACAGGAGTGAAGCGCTAAGGAGGGAGCAGGAGATCGGCTGGCCGAAATTAGCGTTCATAAATCGGATCATCCTTGAGATAAACGCCGCTTGTTCGGCGGATATTGGAATATCCAATATCCAATTCGAAACTAACGTCACTGCAGTCAGTAACACAATAAAACCACCGGGATGAAGTTTATTTTGGTCTGTGGCCTGTAAAGATGGCACCAAGCGACTGGACCTAAACTTTTTTTCCCCCATTGACAATAAAGGGGTTTACAAAATAGCAAAATTAACACAAATAAGTAAAACAGACAATAATGCCAGGGTGTTACATAGTGTGACCAGCAGGTGGAGATCTTTTTAAAAGTTACCAGATGCACCCGAACACAGACTGAGCAGTGCACAATATTTTATTCAATTTCCTTAAAACATTTCTTTTTGTAAAAACGAGGCTTCAGGCCTACTACTTGGTCCCTGGAACAAAAAGGAACACATAAAGGACAGACAAGTTCAATTATTCCAAAAGAAAAACAAAACATGCAAAAGAAATTAGTAAAAACAAACAAGAAAGCAAATTAGTAACTTCAATAACACACAACAAATAAACTGTAAAAGGAAACACTTCAAAGAATGGAACAAATTGTTGTCATCCACTTCCAAATGCCCTTCGAAGGGGCCAGAGGAGTAATGCCCAGCCCAACCAGCAACAGGTTTAGTTGAGAGCGGCCCAAACAAACAACGGCAAAACAGCAGAGCGTCCAAACGCTGCAGCTCCAAACACAATCAGGTGCCTGAAACAGAAAATCCATTAAAGGTGGATCCAGATAAAAGAAATAAAAAGCTAAATCGCAGGTAGCTTACCCAGGGGTGGAGACTCAGCCTAACCCGGGAGGAAGCGGGTCAGCAGGTGAGGACCAGATGGAAGCCACAGCAACCTCCAGCTGCAGTCGGTAATGCCATTAGAGCACCACTGCAGAAACGGACGATAGGTGTAGCACCCAAAAACCAACCATGATCTCAGCCACGGATAGCAAAACAGGCGCAGACGAGCCGATCAAACACACAAGTCAACATGTAGCCGCCGATTGTAGCAACAGTGGGAGAAACAAAGACACAGAACACCATCCCACCACAATAGGAAGCACAAACAAAATGAAAAGGAAGAATATAAATAAAAAGTTAACTCAGAAAGATGTTAGAGTGAGAGCACATATCCATTGTCTTAATGGCTTTTCTAGTTTTTTAATACTGGAGAGATGTAATATATTGTTTGTGTCACGATCCGTGTTTTTGTGTTTATGAGTTTTCTGTGTTCAGTCCTGTTTCCCTGTGAGTCTCTGTCCTGTCCTCCCCGTTGATTGCTCCCCAGGTGTGTCTCATTCCCTTGATTACCCCGTGTGTATTTAACCCCACCTGTTGTCTTTGTCTGTGTCGGATCCTCGTCGTATGTATTGTGGTTTGTGTTTGCTCCGTCTAGTCCGTTTGACAGTTGCTACCGGTATTTAGCTGTGTGCTTGCCTCTCGCCGTGCTGCCTGTCTTGGACTGTTTTTGAGCTTATCTCTTCATTAAACCATCATCATCACCATAACCTGGGTCTCAGCGTCTCTCCACACCACCAACACCTCCCACCTCATGACAGTTTGAATTCCTCTTTAAAGCTGGAGATGGGCACCAGCACCCCTCCCGACCCCACAAAGGGACAAGGGTGTAAAGAAAATGGATGGATGGACGGGTTCCTCTTTAAAGGCTGAAAAGCGAGGTTTCTGATTTGAGAATTTAGATTTATGTATATGATATTTTGCAACTAATAAAATTAGGTTGATAATATAAAAATAATTTGTTTTATTAGTGGGATAAGAGAAGAATCCAAACAACATATTTATATAAGTGAGGGAAAAGTCATCAAGAATTGTTTGAGAAATAAACGTACAAATATCTTGCCAGAAAATACATGAGGAATACCATGACCAGAATAAGTGACAGAGTTCTTCTTCATAGTTTTCAGAATGAACAATTTGTGTCAATGTCTTTTTTGTATTGTTGAAGGAAAAACTTGCAGGGATAAAAACGATGGATTATCTTAAAAGACACTTATTTGATCTTATTAATAATTAAATATTTAGATGGAAGACACCAGATTTTTTTCCAGTTCAGGTTGGGGGCAAAGTTATTCCAATAAGAGATAACATTAGGAACAGAGACGATGCCCTTCTGGAATAAGGCACGTACATCATGGTTGTTCTTTTGCTTTCTTGTGGAGTCAGAACAGAAGTTACAGAAGATTTAAGAAGCATTAAAACACCAGACGGGATGCATATTCAAATAAGCGCATATTCCTTTGGTAGTATGGGGAGACCAAACCTTTCTAGAAGTTCAGAATAAGACATTAAGACACCATCAGGACTAAACAGCTGCTGAACCAAGATGATTCCATGTTCAAACCAATTTTCCAAGAATAAAGATTTATGTTTGTAGAAAATGTCTCCATTGTTCCAAATATAATATCGATGGGGTGAAAAATTGTGCTTGTAAATTAGAGACCAGAAAAGAAGCATTTGTTTGTGGAAATTAGATAGCTTTATGGGTATTTTTTAAATTTTGCAGTTGCAAAGGAGAATAAATTAAAGCCACGCGACTGCACCTAAACGCCCCAAAACGTCTGACGCAGTGACGTTGGTTCCAAAGCTCTACTGGCCAATAGCAGAGGAGCTGGCACAGAAGGCAGCTCTCCTCATTAACATAACGATGCACACGGAAAAGTAAAAACGGGAGAGGAGGCCATGACAAAAGAACGAGGCCTTGTATAAGGAAAAGACTAAACAAAATATTTGCTTTTCTTGACGAAAACGCATGTTTAGGGGAAATGAAAAAGAAAACATATTACTTAACGGAAACTCGTGTAAGGAAAAGGAAAAACTAAATACACATTTATGCTTTTATTTCTTATGTCGGTTTTGGTCCTCCATACCTGCCAACCTCTGAATATGTAGAGAGAAAATTATTACCTTTAATCATTCACACTTTTTTTTAACCCGGGTCTTCACACAGAACGAGCAATAATGCAACAATGCGACATTGATTATTTGACAACTGAAAATTAAACCGCAACCTTAGATTAACACATCTGACAATAGAAGACAGATATTAATAATTTACCTAGGAAACAACCTGCATGGCCACCGGAGGGCGCCGTGCACCTTAGTGAGCAGCCCGTGAAGCTGAAGAAGAGGAGGAAGAGGAAGAGTATGGCGGATGGCGGAGGGAAGCCGCTGCAGAGCGCCATGAAGATGGCCAAGCAGGCGATCCAGCTGGAGGGGGCAGACAGGCAGCAGGTAGGCGGTTGCTCTTCAGTGGACGGCAGGATCAAAGCTCCGGCAGAAGCCGACCGGAAGTGACGATGTATGGGAATGTAAACAAACATGGGGGCGGAGGCTGTTCCAGCTGTCATGTCCAGCAAAGCCAGTAAACAGACCAGCTGCGGGAGCTTGACCGGTTATTATGGTCATAATGTTGGTAAAAATTGGGCAGAAGCTCCTGATGGACCGGAGAGGTTCCCCACATTTACCCCCAGAGGTGGTAGTTTACCCTCTGATGGTAAATTTGTATATATTAACCCTCCTCCGGATCGCTGGACCCTCCAGACTCTCTGACCTCTGAACCCTGAAACCTCTCTGGAGGAATCCTCTCCTTCCTCAGTCTCTTGATGGGGTAAATCTGAAACCCGTTCACATTCTTTCCAGCTGCCTGATGAACGTAGATCTTTATTTTATTTTGGCTCGGTCCTGGTTCTGGTTCTACTGGACTTCTTTCCTGTTAAAGGGGAGTTTTTTCTCTCCACTGTCGCCCCCTGCTGATCCAGGAGGAGTGAGTCAATGCTCTGCTGGGTTTCCTGAGATAAAACCAGTTTAACTGGTTGGAATAAAGAACTCGACTAAACTGGAACGGGGTTGGAGTGACTGAATATTTATGAAGATAAATCTGTTTTTCAATAAAGTAACATTTATTTTTACTTCAACTGTTTGGAGAATGTTGTTCTGGTTACTTCTGGAGGAAATCCTCAGGTTGATCTGGTGCGAAATTCATGTCACCATGACCAGATATTACAGCTGATGTGTTTCTGTCTCTGCAGGAAGCTTACTGCCAATACCTGCGAACGATCAACTACATATCACACATTCTTCTGCAAGAAGGTGAGCCTCAAAGAGCTGCATGTTAAATAATAAATATATTTGGCTGCTTTGTAGAATATAAGCTTCAAATCATTAGTTTCTTATTCGGCAGTTTCCAGTGAATTACTTCATTTTACATAAAGCAGACCCACTTATTGATAGATGCAGTAATATTCATTATTTCCAGACTTGAAATCATAATTTACTGACATTTATTTAATATAATCACATCTCAGAATAGCTTGATGACCCGCATTAGCAGCTGTGTTCAGTGAAAAGTATGAGGAGGGAGAGACGCGGTTTGCTGGTTCTGACATGCTGCTGCCGCTGCAGCTCCTCAGGCTTCACCTGGTTTACCTGGCCAGGTTCACACACCAGGGGCCTCATGCATAAAGCGGCGTGCACACAGAACATGTGCGGCGCCATATTTTACGCACAAGTCGGCATGTATAAAAATTAACTTTGCGTCAAAGTGTGCATAAATCCCATATATGCACACTTTTTCGCTGGCGTGAAAATGTGCGGCAGCCACACAAACTTTTTCTATGAACAATATCAAACTACAAAGTGTCAAAAGTCACCTAAATACGCTGAAATCTGACGACATTAAGTGTTTTTTTTATACCAATAAGCATCAAACCTGGTGGGTTTTTTTTCATGATTTTATTTTATTTTTATTTTTATTTATTTCATTTTATTTACTTTTTTTTTTTTTTGCTTAAAAGCAAACTAAAAGTGAACCGCATTTATCCCCAGACAATAAAGTAACATGAACACAAAATAAAAATAAAAGTATATGAAAACCTCACTCGAATGTAAATACAGTGATCCCTCGTTTTTAATTAGGTGTTGCGTTCCGAAAATAACCCGCGATCAGTGAAATCTGCGAAGTAGTTACCTTTAGTTTTTACAGTTATGACACAGCATAAATAAATACTCTACATTGAAACCAAAGAACAAAACCTGATTCCAGGTCAGCGGATGTGCGTGTTCATCAATCGGGCCTTAATCTGATCCGCAGTCGTAGCATTAAAGCGTCTCCTCCAATCTGCCCCGAGAGATTCACAGCTGGATCTATGGCAGAGCGATGGAGCTCGTCAAGCGAGCCTCCGGTCGGGTTCTGCTGCCTCTGGCCACAGATTTTTTAATTTTTAATTTTTTTTTCCAG
>NW_015116295.1:15558-32413 GCF_001443285.1 Poecilia latipinna
TCCCTCGTTTTTAATTAGGTGTTGCGTTCCGAAAATAACCCGCGATCAGTGAAATCTGCGAAGTAGTTACCTTTAGTTTTTACAGTTATTACACAGTGTGGTGTATTTACCCCCCACGGTTTACCTGAGTTGGTACAGTTCTTTATTGTGAGACGTGTAAGCTCTCACTCTGGGGTTACTTCGGTACGGAAAATGGTCCGAGACTCCTCTGTTCTTTAAGACATTACCCACAGCATAAATAAATACTCTACATTGAAACCAAAGAACAAAACCTGATTCCAGGTCAGCGGATGTGCGTGTTCATCAATCGGGCCTTAATGTGATCCGGAGTGTCAGTAAAGCGTCTCCTCCAAGCTGAACCAGAGATTCACAGCTGGATCTGCGGCAGAGCGACGGATCTGAGCCTCCGGTCGGGTTCTGCTGCCTCTGGCCAGTTTTTTTCCAGCAGGCATTCAAAGTTTTCAGCTCATCTCCTGAATGGCCAATCTGTATTACTTCTATTTAAATACCGTAACATTATTGGCACACAGGTAGAGAAGGAGCTCGGAGACTGTTTAGCCAATCAGGACGCAGAACACAATGCACTGTGAAAAAAACGGCACAAAAAAATCCGCGAAGCAGCGAGACGGCGAAAGGTGAACCGCGTTTCAGCGAGGGATCACTGTGGTACTTTTCCTCAGTTTTTGTCTCATGCAGATGTAACGCAGTGGGTCCTGGAGGGCCGGCCAGGAATCTTGGGCCCCCTGACAAAAAATTAAATTGGGCCCCCCCTCACGCAGCTGCTGTTACAATTTCTTGAGTCTATCTAAACATACGGTCGCTCATACGGATAGAGAGACCGTATGTTTTCTACGCTCCTTCACCCTTACTTCCTTTTAGGAGGGGGGGGGGGGGGTCGATTTATGTTTTCGCATCCACCTGAATAATATGTAGTTGCGCCCCTGCCCCCAGGACCGACTTTGGGGACCACTGATGTGACTTGTCGCTCTGTGCACCGAAGCGCATGAAATGGATCTATGGGGTTATTTCATTCTCACTAAAAAAAAAAAAAAAAAAAAAAAAAAAAAAAAAAAAAAAAACAGGGTTGGATCAGCAGATTAACTCCAAACAGGTTTGATTATTTTTAATTTTAATCCCGTAGCTGCGGAAAAATGTGCCGCGTTGTGGGCCGTTTTGGCTCTGATGGAGAACATCGCCAATAGAAGGACTCAGAAGGACCCATTGATCATAGATCATATTGATCTTCTGTTGATGATGGTTTATTAGTGTTTAGATTAATCCAGAGTGATCATCCTGGATCTCTGAGCAAAACCTAAAGAAGGAGCCGAGCGGTACCGGTACCGGTGCTACTGGAGTCGTCGAGCCGCCCGCTTTGTGAAAGCGCCTTATGGACATAAACCATCTTTATTCTGCAAATGTACAACTTATACACATGATTCCACTATTTAGAATAAACGTCCACATTCCCACTCAAAGACTCTCTGACTCTCTGTCTGTCTTTAAATCCCGGCTGAACGATCTGCTGCTGTTCAAACGGGCATTTTCACGATCTCTTTATTTGTTTATTTATTTTATTTGGATTTTATTTTTTTTCTTTAAAATGTATTAATTTTATTTTTGTGAGGTGACATTATGTGCCCTCAAAGCACCTTTTAAATAAAATATATAATAATAATTATTATTATTATAAATACTCACTGCTTCAAACAAGGACGTTGCCATGGTTACTGCTTCACGTGGTGGCAGACTTCTGGGTGTTTATACTAATTTATGTATTTGTGGGAGGCGACAGGGCGGACCAGCAGCTGCTCTATTTCCCGCAAATTAGGATTTATAAAGGAAAGGTGCTCGGCCACGTGCGCACGGCTTTATGCGTCCCTTTTTTTGTGCGCCGCCTAGTTTTAGTGTGAAAACTGCGCATTCTTTTATGCACGAGGCCCCAGATCTGAGTTTTATCGCCCCCTGGTGGAGAAAGGTGGAAATCAGGATAGGTTTATCAACTCAGCAGCTGCAGCACCAAGAACTGACGATGAACAACATCTAGAAGTCAGACCAGTTGGGTCGATTCGCTTCACGGACCAGTATGTGGCAGCGTGACTGAAGCTAACTAAAACGTCAGAAGAAGGTGAGGAATGCCAGAACCAACAAAGAAGACCAGCTGGAGGTCAACCTGGACTTCCTGAAGAACCAGAACCAAAACCTGGACAGAATCTGGATCTTCTGCTCTAAAGAAATGTCCTTTATGGTCCCTCAGTGGGGACGTTCAGGTCCACCTTTCTGGATTATAATCTTGTATTAATTGCTGTAATTTTCAGATAACCTGAACATTTTTATTAGCTGGAGGTCAGAATTATGAAACAGGAAGAAACATCTGGAATATTTTACTTTATGACACATTAATCTTGTAGAATAGATTATTTAACTTTTAGAACTGAACAAGATGAACTTTTCATAGGTTTTGTCTTGGATTATTTTGTCCATCTCATGTGTCTCTGTCCTCAGAGACGCAGGGCGAGGTGGAGAGGATGCTGCGGGTGGCGGAGCAGTGTCTGGACCGAGCCAAGTCCTTCATAGGGAAGCGCTATGTCCATCCTGTCAACCCTGTCCTCCACAACGCCTCCTGTTCTTCAGCTGACCAATCAGAAGCTGAGCCTGGTCCTAAGGCTGGAGACAGCAGTGAGTCCTCTTCTCCAATCAGAAGCAGCCCTGGCATAAACTCAGCGACCAATCACAGCTAACTTCCTCCTGGGTTAGAGTTAGGCCTCTGACATTCTCATCTTGCCTCTTAATGTCCCATCTTGTCCCCAGCCTCTGGTGCTGAGGGACAGGTTGATGCTTCGTCCCCGTTCGGTCTGTCAGATGATGGTGGACAGCCGTCCTCTTTCCCTCCTCCTGATGTCTTCCAGAGACAACAGACTGAAGCTTCACACGACTGCAGGAGGAAGTAAGTCCCCAGAGTAACGTCCAAATCACTGCTTCTGGTTCCACTGGTTGTACTGGTTTCACTGATTCCACTGGTTCTATAGACTATAGCAGACCGATGTGTCCACTGATTGTCCTCATGTGTCCTGGATGTGTCCCCTGCAGGACACTGACCCCGGTGGAGGAAGCGTCCCGGCAGAACCAGAAGCTCCAGGCATCCTATGAGGCTCGTGTTGCCCGGCTGGCTCCGGGTCAGGCGTCCCAGAAAACCTCCTTGGTGAGTCTGGACCTCGCAGAGCCGATCTCTGTCGCCACTTCCTGTCTGAATCCCAGGGGCTAATTTACATTTCCTGGAAAAAGTTTTCACACCCTCCCTTTATTGCTTCAGCCAGTCAGGATCAACAGGATTAAGACCTTTAATGTCAGAGTGGAAAGGGTTTCCACAGACCAGAACATTGGTCCAGTTGGTCCTGGGAGGAGTTTGGATCTCCTGTTGAACCTCTGCATGAAGGAGCAGCAGCTCTGGATGATGGAGCTCCTCTCCTGATCTCTGAAGTCCAGCTGGCTGGACCAGGTTCCGGTTCTTCCATCACAATCCCAATCTCGGGACCAGAATTTTGAGACCTTTGGACCAGCTCCTTCTTCACCAGAACCTTTTGGAGCAGTGTTCTTATCACTGCAGTTCTGGTCCATCACTCAGAAACTGCTCCACATGAGCCAAACCTCTGAGCCAGAGGAACCAAAACCTTGGACCCATTGACGATGACCCAGCCGCACAGAGAAGAACCAACAGAACCATCTGCAGAAACCCAAGATGAGACCCTGAGGTTTCAGGACCAAAACCTCCAGACAATCGTCGCCACAAACAGAACCAGAACCTTCTCTCTAGCGCCCCAGCATGTTTTCCGGTGTGTTTTGGTGATCCAGTAGGGGGTGCTTTAGCATCAGTAACGGATGTTTGGTTCTGATGGATCCTTCCAGTCGATGGTTCTGCCAGCAGCAGATGGACTTCAGGATATCTGAAATAGAACTCTTTGATTCTGATCCGGTCAAGATATAAGCGCACTCCTTCGGGACCAAGAGGTCCGAAGCATGACTTCCAGGCTTTTATTTTGAAACTGTAGTGGTTCCGTTTCGGGGTCAGGTCAGTTATTGATGAAGATAAGGGTGAAAGCAGGGACGCTGCCTGGAATCTTGGGCCCCCTGACAAAAAATTAAATTGGGCCCCCCCTTACGCAGCTGCTGTTACAATTTCTTGAGCCTATCTGACCCATAAAAAGCGTCACAATTTCAAAGGCTTGCAACTGCCTTGCTTTCTTTGATCCAATACTGATAACTAGTACAATATTTAAGTAATGCACCGTTCTGACCAAAACAACCAATCAGAACCAGGAGGAGGGTTTTGGCGCTGTCAATCACCCTCATTCACTCACTGCTAAATGTTCTAATAGTGGAGAAACAACTTATTGTTACAGGAAAATCGTTTATCTGCTATCACCGGTAGCTATGCTAACTAGATTAAGCATTTACAACAGGCTATGCTAGCTACAGAATAGCACAGAGGAAAGGGCAGGGTGGATGAGCAGCACCACATGAGATTGTGATTGACAGCACTAAACCTCTCCTGGCACTGACTGGTTGTTTCTAGAGAGCACTGGGAGAAGGCAGAGGAAATAGATTTTTCACAGATTACCTCTCATACCATAATGTCACAACATAATGACAGTTTTAACAAATATGTGGAAAAAAATATTTTTTATAAAAGTGACATACTGCAGCTTTAATTTCACCCAGGAGAGGGCAGGTCAGGAGGGATGTGAGTTAGAGCTGCTGCTGACTGACTCATCTGTTGTTAAGTGGTAAAAGGTACAGGTACCAGTTAAATATATGAATATGTTGCTATTTTTTCCTTAATTCATTAAATGCTAGTGAAATGGAGGTAATCAGTAGTCTGTAGCTAAGCTAACTATGCTAAATGGTTGATAATCTCATACAGTCTACCCACCTCTCGGAGAAAAACAGCTATAAATTGACACTCTTGACCTTTTTTTCTCTCTCTCTCTCCCTCTCTACTTTTTTTATTTTTTGAAAACCTGGTTTTCTAACTTTTCTTAGCAGCATAGTAACTGCCACAGTCGTTCGTGTCTTCCACTGACCGCTGCTAACAGCGTCACGGTGAAGCGCTCCAAGCAGGAACGAACCATTTCATGCAGGGGGGGCACGGCAAATATGGATGTGTGTTTTTTGGTCTGGGAGTGGGAACATTAAATTTTTATTGCTAAAAACAATCTCCAAAAATACAATATGATTAATTTTGGAATTGACAGGGCCCCAGATTTTTTTTTTTCTATGAACAATAAATAAATTGTGGAGGCCCCCCTGTTGGTCAGGGCCCCTAGAATTGTCATCACTTTTCCTCTCTGTACCGCGCCCCTGGATGAAAGTGCGGATTTATCTGGACTCTGGGCTTATTTAACTCTA
This sequence comes from Poecilia latipinna, assembly GCF_001443285.1. Lineage (NCBI taxonomy): Eukaryota > Metazoa > Chordata > Actinopteri > Cyprinodontiformes > Poeciliidae > Poecilia > Poecilia latipinna. The sequence continues at coordinate 20,962 of NW_015116295.1, forward strand.
GATAAGGTCCAAGTGACCCTGTTGAACCTCTCATTCGTCTCATATCTGTGGTTGGGAACCAGAGCCTGAGGAAATACCATGGTGAGCCGAACCTTTTCTCAGTTCCTCGCGTCTTAGATTATTTCTCGAGTTTTTCAGAGACATTTTGGATTTAAGGAAAATGTTCTGTTTAAATTAGGAAAACGTTTCGGAACCAGGTGGAGCTGCAGCCATATTGGAGGAAGCTGAAGATGTTTATGAAGGTAAAGTGTTGGCTAACTACTGTAAGCCGGTTCGGTCCAGATTGACGGGTACGTGTTCCGCTGCAGACACGGCAATGAGCTTCTCACAGAACCCGAACAGAACCGGAACTACATATAACTAGAACCGAACTTCAGGGTGTAACTGTGTGTTGCAAGTTGGTGAGGGGTGGGGTGGCATACCCAGTTACTGGCTGGCCTTTTCTTTTTTACTGCTAAGAATAATGATAAAATTATACGTCCTGATCAGGCCTTAATAGTAACTTTCAAAAATAACCTATTAAACATACTGCGAAATATAAACATGTTAAAACGGAAGTAATATAATTAATCTATATAATGTCTTTCACTTGGTGATGGAATTACAAAGGAACCTTTTAGTCATTCTAATTCACGGAATGAGGGTGTATTTGCTGCATATATTTGCTTTAATATAGCAAATAATAAAGAAGCGGAAAAAAAATATTTATATTGTCTGCTTGTAAATCTACACATAGTTTGGTTTCTGTCAGTTCTGTAAAGATACAAGAAAGCAAAGCAAATTTATCTTTTATATTGATCAATGATTTAATTTTACTTAATTGTTCTTGTAGGAGTCATGGTTTAAATTTTAACAAACTTTGGCTCCTATATGCTTTATGAAATATTTCTATTTGATGATTGCTCTGAATATTACCACGTTTTACGAACAAAATGATGCAATTTGTCCAGGGGAAAAATGTAGAAAAATGGGTGATTGTATTATTTTATTTCTCAGTCTGTCAGCTTAACGTCATGCGCAGAGTTGTTGCCATGGCAACCAATAAACAGCCCCGGGAGGCAGAGCAAAGATTACATTCAAGTGCATCAGGAATTAAAACAAAAAACACAAAAAAAAGGACGTACAAACACCAAACAGAACATTCTGTCAGTTGCAGGTTTATGTTTTTGAATTTCCATTTTGCGATCATTAGGAACGAACAGTCTCGGTGGTTGATTAGCTCATTTAAACACCTGATCTCCAACCTGTCAGAAAATGTAGGTCTTCTTATTTTTGTGTTAATTGAACCGAAATACTTTGAACTGCCCAGCAAGAGTTCATGGTGATGAAAGTTAAGCTAGCATAGCGAACCTACTCTCCACTTTCTTTATATATATTTTTTAAATTAAAGTTTTTTACTGACCTGTGAAATGTGATTTTTTTTTTTATTTGTATGAACAATAAATAAACTGTGGAGGGCCCCATTTTGGTCAGGGACCCTAGAATTGTCATCACTTTTGCCCCCTATACCGCACCCCTGCACACCAGTCCTTTGGGAAGTTACGCCTATGACCGAACTAGAACCACTCGAAACCAGAACTACGGGTCCATAAAGCCTGAGTGCTTCCAGATTAAACAGAGTGAAATTCTGGTTCAGATTCCTGGAGCTCTTTCAACTTTTTCCACTTCCAACCTGACCCAGTTAAGCTCCAACTTCAGGTTTTCATTTAATGGGTTGAAATAGTTAAATGTATTTATTTTTATTAAATCTTGTCGTAACTCGTATTGTCCAAGTATTTCCAAAGAGTTGTTGCAGACTGATTGTGGTGCTGGGGGCAGTACGGCCCTCCACTAGCAGTCAGTTTAAACAGGCCTCTGACTGAAGACAGTGTCATGCTAACAGCTGAACATCCAGACAGCAGAGATGTTATTCCACAGTAAGCTCTGCAGGTGTGATTCATAATTTAAGTGATTTGAGGCGTCAGACGTGGTCGTCTCTAAGCTTCTTGGTCCAGAGGTTGGCAGAGATCCACGCTGCTGTTCGGGTTTTTAAGAGGACTTGATGGATTTTCTCTGTTTTCTCATGAAGCAATCAGTAATCTGATTACCTAAAAGCATGTTTCATCTTCAGATGCTGCAGGTGATGAAACAGAGCAGTCATTTCACTCCTGTAGCACCTGGTGGATCTAAAGCGCTGCTGACCTCTGACCTTTGCGGCCCAGATGCACGTGTTTCAGGTCCTGTGGTTTTCGTTCTGGTTATCAGGAGTTTAGTCTGGATGATGACTGCTGCAATATTTGGGTTCTTCTCCTATTGATCGACACACTTTGAGTCTGCTGCTCTGTTTACTTTCATCTGGAGTTTTTACACCTAATTTTGTTGTTTTACTTGAAAATATGATACAATCTTCAATTCATTTATTCATATATTGTCAATATGTGGTCATGTTTGAGCCATTAAAGCCACTGATGTCTTCCAGAAGCTCTCGAAGGTCGTCATGGCATTTTATTCCAGATTATTTTGGGACTCTGGACTGCGGCTAAGCCTCCTGTTGTTGCAGTTCTGAGAGTTGCTGCCAGCGTTTTGGTTGGAGCCGGTCCGGATCGTTCTTGATCGACCGGATCGACTTTTATTAACTCATCAACTGATGGAGACTCAGCTTCTGTTTTCATTCCACTTTTGTTTGCTGGATTTCTGCTGATTGCTCCGTATTCTCTGTCATGTTTTTGTCACAAATTAAAATGTAATAAGTTTCAAAGAAATATTTATGTTGTGTTTCCTGTTTTCATTGTTTAATGAAAATGTGTCTCTGGTTTCTGTTGGACACTGAACCGTGTTTAGAAATCTGGTTTTCTACTTTTAAAAGTTTGTTTAAAATGTCAGTGTTTTGGATATAAATGTTTATCATAAATGTTTTCCTCTAATTTTTCTGCTGCAGACACTTTCTCTGCAGCGGCAGATGATGGAAAATCTGATCATCGCCAGAGCCAGACAGGACGCCGTATCCTTTCACTGAGCGCTTCCAAGATGGAGGCCAAGAGTTAAAATCTGCTGGTTTCTGGAACTGGAGCTGCTTTTCTATCCAGATGAGGGAAGCCAGTTATGGATTGAGTTAATCTAAAGTTGATTGATCTTAAAAATCAATGAGCCTGATCATCTTTCCATAACAGAAAGGGTTAAGTTGATCATAATATGCTGAGTTAAAAACATCATCAACATTTTTACATTATTTTTGTCAGTTTTATTAAATTCTAATTGAACAAACAGAAATTCTCACATATTGAAACTTAGACATATTTATAAAATAAAGCTAAATAGAATAAAGATTAGATTTCCAAAGTATCTCTAATGATTCCATGGGATTTGTCATCTGAAGCGTTCATAGTTACACTGTAAGATTTCACAGATTTATGACTCATTAAAACTACATTTATCGATGTTCAGCCACTGAGGCGTCCAAACTGTTGCCTGCAGAATTTTTTGGTTTCTGGCACAAAATATTCTGAAAATGCCACAATGGAGAAAGAATTCAGTGCTACAAGATATGACAACACAAGCTTTGTGATTGAAGAATGCTTCAGAAATCTGCAGAGATTCGTTCCTATTTGTCCTCTTCCAACAGCCATTGTACTTAACTACAGGCGAGATGAATTTTCAGAAACTTTTTTTCATTGAAATTTTAAAATCTGCATAAATCTAAAAGATTTAAGATATCTTGATTTAGAATTATGACTGGTCAGAAAAAAGGATATCTTAAATTTACTTTGACTAGTCCTATTGTAATAGAAACATAAAATGTGCATTTCTTGAATTGAAGCCTCCAAAGACTTCAATGGTAAATCTGGCATCATTTATTCAGAATGTAATTAGAGAAATCCTCATGAACTAAAACATTTGGTCATAAACCAGTTTCAGAGATAAGTGACGTGAGTGAAGCAGATTTTATGCTAAAACGGCTTGCCGTAGTCAGTGAGCAGTAGAGCTGGTTGTTCTGAACTCTGATCATCCTCAACGTGAAGATCAGCTGCAGAGGAAGGTGGAGGAGAGGAGGCAGAGGCTGCAGGACGAAGCTAACAGGTAGCAGCACATCATCATCATCAAATGGGAGCCGAGGGAAGCGTCGGGTCGGAAATGTTTGGTCGGGTCAGAAGCGTCGGGTCGGAGGCGTCTGGTCGGAAGCGTCGGGTCGGAGGCGTCGGGTCGGAAGCGTCTGGTCGGAAGCGTCGGGTCGGAAATGTTTGGTCGGGTCGGAAGCGTCGGGTCGGAAGCGTCGGGTCGGAGGCGTCTGTCCGGTCGTTTCCGCCTGGCTGGTTCTATCTGAAGGTCAGATGTGATCGACTGCAATCCAAAGATCAATCTGTTGTGTGTTGGAAGCTGCAGTGGGACCTGTAAAGTTTAGCAGACGCATATTTGTGGCTGTAAAGAAATCAACCTGGTTATAGTTGATTAATCAGGTTCTGGTCTAATCAATCAACCAATCAATCAAGTTTATTAGCATGTCAGCAGCAAGGCGGCTCAGACTGATTTACATCAATGAACCACAAATAGAAAGTTACTCAGCCACACAGTCAGCAACTGAACATGTTGATGAGACGTCAACAAAATCACATCAGATATATTGATCATTTCATTGATTATGGTTCAACAGCAGCTCTAACCCGGCAGCTTTTAGCCTTAAAGGAGCTCAGGGTTTCAGCTGCTTAGCACTTTTCTTGAAGTTTGTTCCAGATCTGTGGTGCATAGAAGCTGAATGCTGCTTCTCCATGTATGGTTCTGGTTCTGATGCAGATCAGAACCAGAACCAGGAGACCTGAGAGGTCTGCAGGTTGCTCCAGGAGGGGGTCAACCTGCAGACCAATCAGGAGCCTGGATAATCTGATCTAATCTGGTCTAATTTAATCTGTTTGGTCTCAACAGGAGGTTTGCTGCCTCTGGAGCACTGACTGCAGAGGAGCAGGAGCAGCGGCTCCTCTACGCCCGGGTTCTGGAGTACGAACTGGACCATGTGAGTGACCCGGCAAATCATTATGACCAGCTGGCCCAGCAGAACGTCTCGGTACCAACTGTGTTCTGCTCTAGTCGGGATGGGTCCATCTGCTAGAGGTTCTGCTGGGCCCAGAGTGGTCTGGCTAAAGGTGGTTCTGGTTCTAGGACTGGCCCAAACAGTGGAGAACCAACATCAAGAAGAACCCGGACGCCTCGCTGGTTCTGGATCTGCTCTCCTACCTGCTCAGGTGATTATGGGATACATCTATATATATATATCTATATCCGAGTCTGGAGTGATGATCCTGGTTTCTTCCAGGTCTGATCATCCACTGGTGGAGCTGCTGAGGAAACATCAGTTCAGGATCTACAACCAGCTGTACCCCATCATCACCCAGAGTCTTCCTCAGAGTCTTCCTCAGAGTCTTCCTCAGAGTCTTCCTCAGAGTCTTCCTCAGAGCCCCGCCCTGCCGCTCAGGTCTTCTCGCAGCAACCACGTCCGTCTCTCTCCAGGTGAAACATCCAGTTGGTAAAGTTGGGCGTCGATCCTCTGAGACAATGCGGGGCGTCGCAGATCGTTGCCACGGCGACCATTGCAGCAGGTCATCGTCTCAGCAGGTCGGTTGTGAATGTTGTGTGTCGACCCATCACAGAGCGAAACCCGACCAGAACCAGCAGCTCACTGGACAGCGAGGACGCGGCGCAGCGGGACGACTCCTTCGAGGACCTGGAGCACTTCCTGTCCCAACTGGACTCCGCCCCCCGCGGCGGCCTGCAGGCGGAGCTGACCTTCGACCCCTCTGTTGAACTAGAGCAGCTGGAGCTCAGAGCTCTAAAAGAACACCTGAAGGCCATCGTCAGAGACGTCCACGGAGCCATCGGTGAGCTGATCAACCGATTATTGATCGATGGATTCTGAATATTGATCCTGAGCTTCGGTTCCAGATCAGCTGCTGTCGCTCTGCCTGCTCTCCTTCGACTGCCTGAACACGGCGGCCTATAAGGACCTGAGTCTGGGCTGCATCGAGGAGGCCTTCTTCACGCCACTGTGGAGCCCCCTGCTGGCTCTCTTCAGGTATTACACCTATCCTCTGCTGGGGTGGTTGGGCCGCTGCGCCGCCCCGCACTACGCTGCCCCGTGCCGCCGCCATGCTCCGACCTCCAGTCAATGACAGAAAGTTTCTCTGGTTTATGGAAATCAGCCTAAACTCGGCTTTAGTTTTTTCTGGGACAGCTGGCAAACGGTGCGTCGCATGGCGGCCTTTTCAGGGTTACGGGGTTATCGTAAGGTTGCCAACTTTCTCATTTATTTTTCTCATAAATTGGTTTTCTAATTAGGTAGAAATGGACTGGAACTGCAAATGTTGGTTTGAGCGTAAGAAGCATCAACATGTTCAGATGGTTTTATTTTATGCATCTGAAGTTCAATGCCTAGAAAAAGTATTCACACCCTTTGTGTGTACAGAGTCGATTCTCGGCTTCCTGATGGCGCTTAGAAATAAAAAAAATAATCTATGAATGTCGGCGCTCTGGGTGTCAACGAGGCTTTAGCCCCGCCCCCACCTGACTGCCAACTTGTCAAAGGGTGTGGCTTATCTTCTTAGAAATATGCATTCTAGAATTTTCCAGCTTTTGTTCCATTTCCAGCTACACTGTGAGCCTTTCTAATGGAGTCGTCTGTGACCCCTGACCTTTCGTGGACTTAAACCATTCAAAATTACAACATGTTAGACGACGTTTTCGTTCAGTGTGACATAAATAGATTTTATTTCAGGTGCTACAGTTTCTAGATGCAGTGAGTGCACATGTGGTGACAGTATACCTTCTCCCAGTGCGAACTAGAAACAGAGCCTGGAGGCGGGTCTTAGCACTGCCAATCATGTATGTGTGCCCACTCCTCCAACCTGATGGGAGAGGTGAAAAGGAAGAATGGAGGAAAGCTGACAGATCCAGGCAGACTGAGGCGAGTTTATGCTCCCTATTTGTATTTATCTGTTTACTCTGCGGGGATTAGCGCAGGGTTAGGATTACTAAACCAAGCTTAGTTTACTTATGCCTTGGGCCGGCCCTGGATTAGCAGCTTTATTGGGATTATTTTTTGCTCCTGACTGCAGGGTGAAAAGTTTTCCTGCATCCTGTGTTCCTCAGGCGAGTCCTCAGGGAGCGAGAGCAGCTCTTCCAGAGGAACATGACGCTGTACTGCAGCACCTCGCCAGCAGAGGTCGGCGTTCCCCTCAAACTGTTCCCTCAGGACCCCGGCACGCTCCAAGGTTCCTACCCCTACGAGGTCGCGGTGCAGGAGCTGAAGCTGCTGGTGGAGGACCGCTGCCCTCAGAGGAAGCTGGACTGCGTAGGTGAGATTAAACCAGATTATAATCTGGAGGTCCAGCTCCTAAATCTGGTTCTGGTTCTGTCTGTGGAAAGCTCTGGTATCCTAGCAACAGCCTGAACACAACCCAGTTTGGGTCTACAGTGGTTCTGGTTCTGAGTCAGAGCTGGCATCAGAACTGGGTCTCTAAAAGAGTGGTTTGGTTTACCAGAACCACAGAACCGGATCGCAAGGCGCCGCTGGAAATGTCTGACCTCAGGAGAAGCAGAACTCTCTTCGTTCTGATCCGGTTTCCCTCCGGGGTTTGGTTCTTTTTCAAAGAGTTCTTAGCAATTCGGGTCGGTCTGTTTTAGAACCAGCAGCTGCTTCTGCTGATCCAGAACAGGCACTGTGGACTGCTCTGTTGGGCCAAAGTGAAACCCAAACCTGACCTATCAGAACCAGAACCAGGATGTTGAACAGTAAGAAACCAAACTGGTTCTTCCTATGAGACCATTGAAGGCCCGGCAGAACCACCGGGACCAGCAGCGTCACTCTGCACCTCAGCTGCTGCTCCTTGCTCTGTCGACCCGATGGACTGGTTCTGTGTCTCTTGCCTTCAGAACCGTGAATCGGACCCACTTACCGGTTCTGTTCTGTTTGTGTCAGTGCGGACGCTGCGGCTGATCTGCGGCTGCGCCGAGGATTACCGGAACCAGCAGGGGGGCGGAGCCTCCCGGGCCGCCGCCATGTGAGTAACCTGCCGGGCCGCCGGTTCTGGTAGGCCGGCACCGGTCCAGTTAGAGTAAACAGTCTTTCTTGTCTTTGACCTCGTTGAGCTTCGGACTCTGTCAGCCGTGAAATCGATTCTGAAAGGCCGCCGGCGCCGTCTGGGGCTCCGTGACCCGGCAGCGCTGCTGTCAGGTCTCATCAGCCTCACTGGGCCCGGCCCAGCAGGAACCGCCCCGGTTCTGGAGCCGCCCCCTCCCCCGCTGGTCCAGCCTGAAACTGGGTCGCCACGTCTGAAGCAGGAGGTCAATGAGGCGGTTGGAGCGGGAAGAAGAGGGCGACCCAGCAGAACCATAAAACTCAGTTGAACCCAATAGAACCTAAATGAACTCTGAACTTGGTCCTCGTTTTTCTAAAGGGGATTAATAATCTGAACTAATAATTTCTAATCTCTTTTCTGGAGTTCTAATTTAAGCCCAGATTTAGCTTTCATTATAACCAACATTTATTTTATTATTCGATTATTGTATTGATTAATCAGGTAATAAATAGATTTTTCATTTAACCCTTTTTTAGACATTAGAAATACAGAAAACCTGCTAACCCGGCACCAGGGGGCGCTAGACCATCATAACAAGGCTCGGCTGATGCATTTATATGCTTCTTTTCCAGTTTTGGCTTCATTGTTTCAGTTCTTCCGGCTAACAGTGTCTTCAGAGCCTTTAAGCTCCAGTTAACAACTAATCGATCACTGAATTAATTGACGGTTATTTCAATAATCACGATTAACCATTTCAGCTCCCCTCTGTCCCCTGATGTCCCCTCAGCGGCGCCGATGACCTGCTGCCCATCCTGTCCTTCGTTTTGCTGCGCTGCCAGTGTCCCCAGCTGCTGTCGGAGTGCGCCGCCCTGGAGGAGTTCATCCATGAGAGGCGAGTCGTCGTCATGGAAACAGCTAACAGTCTATCAGAACGTTGACATGTTTTCTTCTAACTCTACTGCAGATCTTCTCTCTGTCCCAGCATCAAGTTTAAAACCACTTCCTGCTTGTTTATTGACCAACTTCCTGTTATCTTCTCAGCTTCCTGATTGGTGAGGAGGGTTACTGTCTCACCTCCCTGCAGAGCGCTCTGGCCTACGTTGAGTCTCTGCCAGCAAGAGCTGACCTTGCTGACCCCGAGTAATGCCCCCGACCTGCAGCCTCTGATTGGCCAGAAGGAGATGAGGTCGTGACCTTTGCTCTGAAGGCTCCTGGATATCAGGAAGGATTTACTGCTGGCTGTTCTGAGCATGTTCAGTAGGGGCTGAGAAACAGGAAGCACTGCAGCAGTTACTTTCCAGTTGTGGACCGGGGGAGGGGCTTTCTTCTACTTTTCCAGGTTGTTCCTCATCTTCCTCAATCTTCATCGTTTTCTGACAGCTCTCGGCCTCCCAGCCAATCAGAAGACTCCAGGCGTCAACTGGTTTTTCTGCCCCCTGCAGGACGTTTCAATAATTTCTCTGTAAACATGATCAGTGCTGTTCCTCCTCTCTGCAACACCTGGTTGGTGGGCGGAGCCTGAACCGGAGAGAAACACCTGGTTGGTGGGCGGAGCCTGAACCGGAGAGAAACATTCAGGAAATAAAGCAGCAGCAGATCTGAGGCCTGTAATCCAGACTTTACTGGATTATTCATTCAAAACATGGGAGTTAAACGCTGCTGCAGATTACTGATGAAACGACAGGAAGTCTGATAATCCTGCTGATAATCTCTGTAGTAATCCATCTGATAATCTATCCGGGTCACCATGTTGTAATCAAACCGTCTCTGATTTATTCAGTCGTTATCTGGCATTGGGATCAGAGTCTTCCAGGTTAGGGGTGGAGGTGAACGGCATCGTGGGTAATCTGCTTGCAGTGGATGTGATATGAGAGCAGATGCTGGGTGACCTTCAGGATGACCTCTGAGACCTACATCGGTTCTGCTGCTGAGGAACTGAAGGGAATTTTGGTTTTATTTATTTTTTCTTTTGTTTTTTTTTTTTTTCCAGAATTTAGTTTCTTCTCCAGTTTTTATTCAGTTCGTCAGGACCTGTCCAGAGGTCGGGGGTCATTAAATCAATCAACTTTGTATTTTATTGCTTAGTTTTAAGTCAGACCAGTTTACACATACCAAAGATTTATTTAGTTCAGCTTTTATTCTAATTTGCTTATGAAGCAACAATCTAATATTTTGTCTAAAAATAATTTCTGGTCCAAAGAGCAGAAACCGGTTTTAGTTTCTGGTTCCGAGATACAGAGTGAAGAACCGGCACCAGTGAACTGGTGGAGCTGGGAGAACCTGCTGGAATATTTCTGCATCGTTTTTATTTAAGACGTTTTCAAAAGACAGAAAATCTGTTTCCAATTGTAACATTAAAATGTTCATATGTTAAAGATCTTGTGATTTTACTCTAAACTGTACTCGGAATGTTTATGAAATATTAAAATATCTTTGTGAGAAGAGTTTACTTTGGGAGGAAGAAATCCTTCAACTGTTTCCAGTGAGTAGGAGTCCAGCTGTTCATAGCTAAATAATTGTGAAGGGCAGTTATTAATAAAACTTGTAATTTAGGTCAAAATGACTGGACTCCACCTGATAACTAGCAGAAGAGTCTCGGTTATCAGCCTGACGAGGTTTAGGTTTTCTAATGATGAAGGCCTCAGTCCAGCACATTGGCGTCATTTGAACATCGAGATGCTATGTGTGTTTGGAATAAACGTAGTTTATCAACCAGAAGAATTCAGTTTAATACTTTATTCAACAAACTTGTTACACTAGTGAGAAAAAGATGAAACTACTAAAAGTACAAAAGTGAAAATGGAAGCAATAAAATGATGCAGTGGTTTCAGTCCAGCATGAATGATTAAAGGCTAAGGATTGTATAGAGCTTAGTTGAGGCCAAATGGCTCCAAATTCAACATTAGTTTAGACTAAAGCTTGGTGTGTTCCAAAAACCATTTCACAATAAAAAGGGACATTATTTTGAGGAAGTTTTGACTGAATGAGAAATTCAGTCAAAACTGCTGCTGTTCTGACTAGAACCAGGAAGATGGAGACATAACACCAGATCTACAGTGTAGCTCAGAGAACAGGCTGTAAAATACTTAGTTTATAAATCACTGGGCGGTTTAGCACCACAACACATTAAAGATCTGCTGTTGCATCAGAACAAGTTCCAAACGAGAAGAAGCAGCATTCAGCTTCTATGCACCACACATCTGGAACAAACTTCCAGAAAACTGTAAAACAGCTGAAACACTGAGAACCTTTAAATCCAGACTAAAACCCAGCTGGTTAAAGTTTTATTGGTAACACTCTATTTGAAGGAGGGGTGGGGGGGTGTATAAGACTGTCATAAACACCTGGCATGAACATGAATAAGCCTTCATGAATATTTATGACTGTTGTCATAAAGTGTCATTCGGTAA
>NW_015116295.1:38483-46378 GCF_001443285.1 Poecilia latipinna
GGATGGATGGATGGATGGATGGATGGATGATTTATCAGTAGTCTGTAGCTAAGCTAACTATGCTAAATGGTTGATAATCTCATACAGTCTACCCACCTCTCGGAGAAAAACAGCTATAAATTGACACTCTTGACCTTTTTCTCTCTCTCTCTCTACTTTTTTTATTTTTTATTTTTTGAAAACCTGGTTTTCTAACTTTTCTTAGCAGCATAGTAACTGCCACAGTCGTTCGTGTCTTCCACTGACCGCCCCCTGCCTGTGCTGTCTGGATTGTGCAACTTGTGACTCATCATTAAATCGTCTCTTTTCACACCACAACCTGTTCTCCGCATTCATCCTCAGCACCAACTTCCGCGATTCATAACATTAGCAGCAGAATGAATTAGCAGCACCCTAACCCATATTTGGGGCCATCAGAACCAGAACCTGGAGGTTCTCCATTGTTGAATGACGCTGCAAACCGCAGCAGAGAGCCGACCCCAGCTGCTGCTCACGGCCCGCCCAGGGAACGCGGCGGTTAATGGAGAAGCTCACTACCTGGGGTAGAACCGGACCGGACCGAACATTAACCGGTCAGGGGCTTGTCAGTGAAAAAGCGCCATGTGCATCAGATCCAGTTCACCAACCAGTACGAAGAACCAACTCCCTCCACCAGATGGCGCTGCTTCGCTGCTCCGCATGATTCACTCATTCATAACGGGCTGATCTCTTATCTATTATGAGGTTATGTATTTATGTCTGAGCACCCATAATCTGATGCTACAGTAGAACCGAACGGGTCGAACCGGTATAATGACATATAAAAATATAATATTCATCAGATTCCTTCAGCAAGGGGAACATAGAAATAAAGCGTCATAATAATCTTTAATAATAATAATTGTAATAATAATCTACCCAGTGGCGCAAAAAGTGGGTATGCAGCGCATGCAACGCATAGGGGCGCAGTACCAGAGGGGGTGTCAAAACCCCGTCTGGAGGGGGCCGATTATGTTTTCTCATACACTTCAGCGCGCCTTACGCTGCTTCACCTCACGCACATAATGAGGTAAATCTAGCGCGAGTTTCATCCTTAATTTATCCTTGCCTCGGGGGTGGGGAGGGGGCGTATGTTTTCTACGCTGACGTTCCTTCCTTCAGGGGTGGGGGGCGCCGATTTATGTCTTCGCATCCACCTGAATAATGTGCAGTTGCGCCATTGAATCTACCACTAATAATAGTAGGAATGGGGCAGATGCATAACATCAGATTTTGTGAAAAACATATTTGAGTATTTTTTTAATCAACAGGTAAAATAAAAGATTTATGCAACGCCTGCAAACTGAATTTAAATCTACTTTAATCATAATTTAGTCTAATTCATCCTGACTCATCCTTGTTCATCTAAGGCATCAGAAATCTCGCAGCCTGAACAAAAACTTCCAAAGCTCCAGCCCCGAGGCGCCGCGGCCCGCGGGCGGAGCTTGAGCGGCTCGTGTGGGGCGGAGCCGCTCCTCCGCCTCGGTCTGCAGCTTCGCTGCGGCCCAGAAGCGGTCCGCTTCAGGTCCAGTTCACACGAACCAGAACCTTCTCTGCTTGTCCATCTGCGGTCATGTCCAACTCAGAGCGGGTCGTGTTGGTTCTGGGAGGAGCGGGGACGGTGGGCTCTGGCATAGTCAAAGCCCTTCTGGATAAAGGTATATTATTATTATTAATTATTAATTATTATTTATTATTATTATTATTATTATTATTATGTTATTCAGCGCAGTTTCGCGCCTCGTGTATTTTAGTTTTTATGAGTTTTCCTGGCGGTTTTCAATATTTTCTAGCCATGAACTGCTGAACTATTTATAATCTATTGTGTTTTTAAGCTATTTTATGGGTAAAACCAACCGAACTGGAACCCGAAACAACCCACGTTCCTCCATATAATCTCACATCTTTAGTCAAACCGAGAGCAGACAGCAGAAAGTTATTAATTGAAGTTCAACCAAACATTGGAATCAATTCCTTTACTTGAGGCGGTTCCAGATGGATGATGTTCTGAAAAGTCCAGAATGAACCAGATTTTCCTCTGAAACATCTTCCTGCGAAACCAGAGCCACAGCAATTCTCAAAGGAGAGGAAAGTTTAAAGTCTGTAGAAAGAAGACAGATTTTAGGGTTTAGTTGTGTTTTAGTTGCTGAGTCGGGTTGTCGCTCCGTTTTCAGGGTTTAAGGCGGCGGTGATCTCCAGAGACGGCGACCGACTGGAGAGACTCGGGGCCTTCGTCTCTCCCAGCAGCAAGGACAACCTCATCGCTGTAGTGGGGAACGTGGGTGAGTTGGCCCACAGCATGATGCTTCTCCTGGTGAATGGCAATAAGAGAACAAAAAAAAAAAATCAGTCCAGCAGAACATTATGACCACCTGCCAGGTCCTGTCTTTCTGCTGGAGCAGCTCCACCAAGTAGTCCCGTCCCGACAGATTTATAGCTTAGCTGCTAGCATGTAGAGCAGGAGTTCTGCTCAACAGATGGGGCTGGGAGAGGGGGTTTCCATGGTGACCTAGAGGTCCCATTTTTTCTTCAACCATTTTTGCTGCTTAAGTTCTCAATGCTTGAATTTACTGGTGAGTGTAAAACTGCAGATGCAGAACATCAATGTTTTAGCACGCTAACGTTAAATCAATGTGTTAGCATGTTAACATTAAATCAATGGGTTAGCAATGCTGACGTTAAATCAACGTGTTAGCATGCCAGCCTTAAATCAACAGGTTAACATGCTAACATTAATCAACGGGTTAGCATCCTAATGTTGAATCAATATATTAGCATGCTAACCTTAAATCAATTTGTTAGCAATGATAATGTTAAATCGACATGTTAGCATGCCAACCTTAAATCAATTGGTTAGCATGCTAACATTAATACACGGGTTAGCATGCTAACATTAAATCAACACATTAGCATGCTAACATTAAATCAATGCGTTAGCATGCTAATGTTAAATCAGCACATTAGCATGCCAACCTTAAATCAATGGGTTAGCATGCTAACATTAATCAACAGGTTAGCATGCTAACATTAAATCAACACGTTTACATGCCAACACGATGATTTAAGGTTGGGATACCATGCAGACGCGCTCTCCGTGTGTCCAGGCTCAGAGGACGGAGCGCAGCAAGCGAAGCAGCAGCTGCTGCAGCAGGTGGGGAAGGTGACAGACGTGGTTTCTGCCCTGGGCTTCAGCTGGTGGCAGGGCGGCCCGCCACACACGCAGACCCTCCAGGACCTGCACTGGGTCAGCACACACACACACACACACACACACACACACACACACACACACACACACACACACAGTGATCATGCCTTTCCCCTGCTGTCCTCTCCTGTTCCTTCCCATCTCTTATGTCCCCTGCTGTCCTCATGCATCCTGCCTGTCGTCCTCTGCAGGTTTTGGACGCACTGCTGTTCAGCACCTTTGTCTCCTGGAAGACGTTCTTCCCCCTGGTGAGGGACGATCCGTCCTGCAGCTACACCTTCATCACAGGTAACCATGGCAAAGTATTCACACACTGAGACGCTCTCACACTGCGTTGCCATTGGCAACAAGATGTTCCACTATAGAGATGCTGTTTTTTCTCTAATGTTCTCTAACAAATCCCAAAGAAACATGTTGGGGAGGGGCAGCTCCCAGTAATCCCAGTCTGCTCCGTGTGGCTCTGCCTCCAGGGGGAGCTGGAGAGCAGCTGCTGATGCCGGGGACAGGGTTCCTGACGGTTGGCGCCGCAAGCGCGCTGGCCTTCTGCCAGGTGCTGCGAGACGAATACCCACAGGTAGACTGCAGGCTGTGCCAGGTGAGCCACCTAGCTCTGACCTCTGACCCCTCACAGCCCTTTTAATGTTTTCATGTTTTAGTTGTTTTGCTAAATCTGCTATTTTTTATGGTTCATCTCCCAACATACAGTTCTTCCAGCCTCCTCTTCCTCTCCAACAGGTGAAGATCAACACAGGTGTGGCGACTCCGGAGCGCCTGGCGCCTGGCTACCTGAACCATCTGGACCTGGGCGTTGCTGTGGCAACCTTGGTGGAGCGAGGAAGCTCCTCCCACCGCGTGTTCACTGTCGGCAGCCCTGCGGACCTGAAGACCCAGCTGCTGGATGGGAACCTCTAGAACCCAACAGAACCGGTTCTGGTTCCGTCCAGATTCAGGCTAAAAGAATTCCTGTAAACAGAACCGAAAATTTTCTGTCCAAAACATTAAAACATGTTGAAAAGAAAAACCCGAGGAATTCTGGGAGATTTTTTAACAAATGGAGTTCTGGAGAAAAGTTCTGACCGCAGATCAAAGTTCTGACCAGTCTGGATCTGGTTCTGGTTCTGGTTGCGCCTGCTGACTGATTGCCTGTGGCAGGTTGCCGTGTTGACCCAGGCTGACAAGTTTCTGGCTGACAGCCGACCGGACGCAGCGAAGCGACAGGAAATCGTGTCACATCGTGTCGTGGCGAGTCGTTTCTGACGAGTCCTCGGCTGACCCAGCCTGTGGAGGACGAGGCGACTAGAGACTTGGAGGAAGGGACTCGTTAACCCGTCTGGTTCTGGGTTCAAGTTTCCATCTGCAGTCGGCTGCGGCCTCAGGGGGTTTAGCTCCAGACAGAGCGGATGGCCAGAACCAGGAGCTGCTCCTGCAGCAGAACGGATCTCTGCTTCTCGCTGCTGGGAAGGAATCCGGTCTAGTCCAGTCTGGTTCTGGTTGGATGACCCAATTTGGGTCAAGATCTCTTATAAAATGTTTCCATCACAAAGAGTTGTTCTGATCCACCTCTGCATGTCAGAGATCAACCAAGCTGGAGATGTTTCCTCCAGAAACCCCTCACATGCGATGACATCATGTGAGGCAACATCAGGGAGGCAGGAGCAAAACCCTTTTGTGCCTTCAGGGCCTATCGACCCTTTGCTGCTGCGTCACTAAATCATGACGGTCAGTAGTCCAGATTGGCAGAACTGAACAGAGCAATGGAAATTCTTTACCCCAAGTTGTTTCTGTCAGTTTCTTCATGGCTTCTTGTTCCAGTTAGTTTATTTGTCTGTGAACCACCTAGTTGGGCTCACAGACGACGGGATTTACAAAAGCTAGCTTACCCAGATAGCAAAATATGAATGAAACAACGTCAAGCAGAAACATTGAATCTACTTGAAGCCTGACATTGAAATGGAATTGAAAGTAGTCGGTGACTCACATGTTGAATCAATGTTTCAACCATAATTGACTCTATATCAGTGTTGATTCAACCATCTGAATGTGGATCTGCATGCAGATTTGGGTTGATTTTACATTGAATGAAAACTAAGGATTTATGTACATTTTTTGATTCTACATCATAATATACCACTAAAGGTTTCTTCGCTGGTGTTAAACACAGTTTTATTGGCAGACGATGGGTATTATGTCATTCATAATTATTATTGTGTAAACTAGTTTAAAAATGACATGGCATTAATGTAACATTTTATTTTAGAAAACAGGCATAGATCTGTAAATATATTTGATTCCTTTTGACTGTCAGAGCATCAGTCTATTGTCCATGAAGGTCCAGCAGGTTCAGTTTGTTCTGTATGAACCAGGAAACAGGAATAGTTGGGCTAACAGGTCTGACTCTGGTTGGGGTCACTTTGGCTCCTTGGTGCCTTCCTCCCGCTGTGGTGCCTAATGAAGCCACTTCCTGACAGTTTCCCTGCAGTCAGTCAACTTTGGGTCAAACTGCTGAGCAACAGCTGAAACACAGAGAGATAAGAGTGAGGAAGGCGCCAGTTAGAAAGATGATAAACATTAGAAAAGTTCTGAAACATTGAAATATTAAATAGTGTATTGGTTATAGAACAAACACAAAGCATACAGTTCCCCATGTACACTCAGTTAAATTAATTAGGACACTAATGAATATTCATTAATATTTATCTTAGTTGACAAATACAGTAACATTTACCCATCAAGCTGCAGCGTAATGTCGCATTTATGATGCTGCACTCATGTTAAAATAAGGGAATCAATATTGAAAATAAAGTTCTGTGCATCAGTAAACCTAAAGATAAAACTCAGGAAGGATCAGGGTTGATTTAACAGACAGAAAAATAGAGCAAAAGGTGCTTTGTATTGTAGTTGGAAAACTTATTTACAGTTTATACAGGATAAACTTCTATCCAACAGCTGGTTCAATCTTCCATTAACCAAACATTTCCAAATAAGTTGATTAAATTCATTCAAAAGGCTGATAAAGATCCCACACCAGTAGTAATAGTCCAGTTTAACCAGTTACCAACCCAAGAATCGGCAGGTTTAGATCAGCGGTTCTTCTGCACCTGGATTCAATCTGTGGTGATTAACAGCTTTCTGCAGAACTGATGGCTGCAGACGGTCATGCAACCATGTGAATCAGCTGTTCTGGATCAGAGGCTCATCTAAGCACATCATAATAAACAATTAAAAAAACTAGTGATTTAAAACAACAGCCCTGAGCTTCCCAGACCAGACAATAGGCACCACCCTATTTTTGAAAACTCAAATCCCACAAAATCTCACAGGATTTCGTACTGAGGCCTAGATTGGTGTGCAGGATTAAAAAAAAATACAAAAGGACACATTACCTCGATTATTAAAAATATCTGGTTTGCCCCGAAATAACAAAGATTACTAAAACACAAAACAATGAGGTTATTTTTCAATAAACACATTTAAGATCAAAGTTATGTTGCCAAACTTACCATAAAACTGCTCAGAGTAGAATCCAATTCAGAAGCCGGTTGCAAACAAGCCAGAAGCAAAGTGGCTGTTTGGGACAAACCACTGGAGTAAAAACGGGGAGGCGGATCGAACCACTGCTGCAGTGACTGTAGATGTTTTTGTATCAACACAATATGCACAGTCAGTAATACTATTTACAGACAAGTAAGAAATTGTACAGAAAGGAATCACAACCCACTGATCTCAACATGTAGTGCTTCATTTGAAACATGTTTAACCCAGTAATAAAATGTTCTGAGCTCAAGGAGTGGGGGGGGGGGGTTAAGAGGAGGGGAGGAGGGGTGCAACAAACGGCATACTTGGATTCAAAACTGATTAGACATGGGTCCTCAAGGCCAGCTGACCTGCATGTTTTCAGTTCAGCAAAATCCTGTCAATCAGCCATCAATTAAAATCATGTGTGCTGAATTATGGAAATGCCTAAAACTTGCAGGTCAGGGTGCCCTGAGGACCAGTATTGAAAAACCCTGGATTTGACGTTGGCATTTCAACTGTTATAATTCAACCACAAAACAACATTGATTCAATTTTAACATTGGTTACTTGGCTAGAATTGGATGATTGTTTGATGGTTGATCCGCCGTCAGTCGTCGACCAATTCATCATTGAATTAAAATCAACCATTCTGATTATAATTCAATGATGAATTACCATCGTGTGCTATCTGGGTAGAAACCGACTGTACTTTGATCAGAATTCACATGATTTATATCTCTGTCGTAAACCGCATCTCCTCTTACACCAGAGCAGCATTAAAAACGTACAAGAGACGAGACGCTAACCCGTTTTTTTCTGTTCATGTTAGGGTACATAACGGTGCAGCACTGTCTCCATGGTTACCGATGGTTGACATGTACCTTCTCCTGATGCCATATTTGATATATTTCTAATCATACTGACTTATAAACTAAATGAATGTAAATAACCCCAAATGAAGCTCCTTATTTGTTGCATCACATTTTGAGCATGTATTGACTTTACTTAATTTGTATAATATATAGTTGAACTCTGGATTTTTATTTGATGCTTTTATTTTGATAAAATAACTTCCGTTGTGTCTTACCAGTAATCAGATACCCTGCAGGAATAATTAGCTGGCCAATGGAAGAGATGAAGGCCACGGATGTTA
>NW_015116296.1:0-30696 GCF_001443285.1 Poecilia latipinna
TGTGTACTGTGCATATGATGCTTTTTGACCTGCGCAGAAAACAGTGTTTGATAGTAATCTAAACCTTCAAGCTACTTGGATAACCTACCCACTAATGGTGGTTTGCAAGAATCATCCTGTGAAAATGATTTTCATTAGAATGGACAGGGAAGTAGGTCAGAGATTATTTGAAGATGAGTACAGCTAAATTCACGCCAATCAGATGAAAAGGGAGAGACCTAAATCCATTTGGAAATCTGTGACAAGACTTGGAAAAAAAACTTGATGTCTACAGATATTCTCCATCTAATGTGACTTGTTTGTGCTACTTACTAACCACAGGAAAAGGGATTTTAAATACAGTAAAGCAATAGATTACTGGGGATTTACCAAAATGTGGTTAAATGGGGAAATATTCTGTCATGAGAGGTTTCCAGAAATTTGAACTACGTTTCAAGTTTTGGTTTGTCATTTAGCAGCAGCTTCTGTAGTGCCGTGTGTTGGTAAATCAAACTAAAACCTTCTTGATCTCTGTGCTGGTTGCATAGAGATGGCATATTTACATCTGAAAGGGGAGTGGAAGTTGAGGGTGGTTCCTGAAAAAATTTCATTAGGAATGTAAATATCATAGAGGTAGAATTGAGAGTTAAGAAAAACCTAAAGATGTGCTCCATTTTGATTCCATCGCCTGAAGCTGCTTACAATAGAGGATCAATTCTAAGCAGTGAAATCTAATTTCCAGATTTCAGTGCTATCTGCTCCCTCTGCAGTGGGTCCTTAGACATGTACAGGATCGAATAAATAATCAAAAGATGTCTCAAAGTTATTTAAGTAAATTATTACAGAAAACTATTTCCATCATATTCATAAAAATATATTTGTGTGTGTGTGTTAGGTTGGAATATTTTAGAGACGTAAGCTGTGAAAAATCTTTTAAAAGATTTCTCAGGTTGTCCACTAGATGACGACATTCTTTTGATTATCTAGTATGCAACAGAGGACAAATCCCTATACAAAGAATTCATTACTGTTCATAGATCTTTTCATCAGTGCAACCAAGACTTGCGTAGAAACTGAATCTAAACATTGAAATATGTTTTGCTCCTCTAGAATTTATTTAGAAAATAATTTCATCTGTAGGATTAATTGTGCTGCAAGATAAAGTGCTTTGAAAAAGTGTTTGCCATCCCAGATTTATTTTGTTTGCTAGTGGTTTTGGCTTTGAAGTTCTCCTGTGGAGGCCATTTATGTTCAGCTTCTTTTTTATTGTTAAACCCTTAACAATACATGCAAGAGAGGCATGTGGCGCTTTTGATGTTGTTTTGGGTTCTTTTGTAACTTTCTGATTGAATGCTCAATGCGTTTTGAGTGATTTTGGTTGACTGACCTGTCTTGGGAACACACACCGCTTGTACATGTTTTTGTTTTTGCTCTTGTGGGCTATAGCTTGAACTTTTCTTCATCTGTGTAATCACAGTTAATTCGTACAAAAAAGGAGACAAACAGACTGCCAAAGTGAAAAAGATGCTAAGAGACAAACAAGTTATACAAGACTGGAACAGTCAAAATCCCCAACCAATAACGGATTTCCTTATTTCTATTCTGTGTACATAATCTGTTTGACCTGGTACGCGCCAAGGTAAACAATCCATACTCTTTCATGTTTTGTCACGTTACCAACTGCAAACTGTGGTGCATTTAAGTGGGAATTTACACCAATGAACAACACAAACTGTTAAAATGAAGAAAATTTCAATAAGGCTTAAATGCAATCTGAAAACTATTCAGTCTCTAACAGGATTGCTCTGTTAAGAGCTTAGTCCTTCCTCCCATCAATCCCGACTGGCTTCAGTGTTTCTGTTGAAAAACCGCATCCCCAAAGCAGGATGTTGATGTTTAACAATCTAACCCTGCTTTAAAGTTCCCTTTAACTGTATCCTTGGTCTTTTGACTGGGTTCCTTGGTTTTCATGATGCACTTTGGTCCCTAATGTTCTCTAATATCCGATGCCATCATAGTATGTCTATTTGTTTTGAGCATAAGTTACACATAGCTGGTTTTTGTTGCTGATAAGTAAAATTACTTTGTGTCTCATATAACTATAATGACATGCTGAGTTAAAACATAACTGCTTAAACCTGAACAAAGTACTTAAGGAAACATTAACAAAAAAAAAAAAAAGACACTCATGAAGATTAACAAAAACCTTTGTAAAAGCTTCATCAGCAAGGTCCTAGTTGGCATGTTTACTTATACTGTAATGTTTATTATTAATATTTTAACATGAAATCTGAAGTAAATTTGTTCAAACCAAACCTTTTTAATAATCACTAAATGCTAGTTTAACAGTGAATGGGCTTCTAAAACATTTAACTCCGAAATTCAACAATAGACGTGCAAAACATAAACTGGCTTCCCTGTAAAACCTAATAATAAAGAACAATTAATTTTTCTAAAAACATGCACTACTTCTTTTATGCAGTTAAAAGTGAAAACTCCAGGTAAGTTTCCTTTGAAACACAGAAACATATCAATACCAACATTTTTTAAAATATATTTTCATAGCTACATGTTACTGCTTGTACATTCAAGGGATTATTAGGAGAATGTTATCAAATTATTACATCTCTCCTTATTTTAAATTTAATTGAATGAAGAAGCAATTGATGATTGATGACAGTAACAGAAATAGTGACACACCCTTTGATTTTACCTTTGATCCTGGCAGAGCAGTGCTAAGTTCAACTTGATCTGAGCCCTCAATAGTTTCGGATGTACATTTGAGAAGCACCATATCACAGTGACAAATTGATAGAAAGTCTGAGACAAACCTGCATGTTAAGTGATCCACTGAGTTTCTGTTCTGTGATCCTAAATAAGACAAACTCTAGAAAAGGTGAAGGAAAGAAAAAAAAAAACTGAAGCTGCACTGCTTTAGTCTTTGAAGATGTTTATGAAATAGCGTTGCACCAAAAAAATCGCATCGAAGGTCAGAATTGAATCCCTAACACATATATAACATTAAAAACACGAGAAAATTAAAAACACAAACAAAACTGACACATATTCCGTTAGGAACTGTTAGTGGTAAATAACCAACTTTATTCTCATTCAGAAGGCCTTATTACAATGAAAGACTGTTTTCATTCAAGATGTCCATACTTTTCCAGACTCAAATTTCAAAATTTCCCAATTCATTTCATTGCATAACTATAAAAGGTCACTATAACCACCACAGTGGCCAGGCTTTAAATAATTAATCATATTAAAAAAAACATCATTTGGAAAAATACATGGTTCAAATATTGTCTCTATAAATAACAGAACTTGACATTTCATAATTTTTTGTGTTGTTTTTACTTTTAATTGAATTCAACAACAAACTACCTACCTCTAACAATCCTACTGTGAAACAAAACAAAACAAAAAGAAGACAGGCAGTCTTTACAAAACATGGCAAACATGAGGTGCTCAGAGTGAGACGTCCATTCCCAGTAGACCCTGAGTTCACATGCACCATCACATGATTTCTGACCAATCCCCAGTGATTTGCACTGGGACTGGGTTGCACTGGTCTGGACCCCCCACATTAGCGGTTGTGTCAGTCATAACACACAGCAAGGGTTGGCGTGACAAAAAATGAGAAACATCCTACATTCCTGAACACCTGCACCTGCATACAAAGATCCTATGGTGAGAGATTTGGAGGGACCAAAACATAAAGGAGTTGTAGAGAGGCATGGCTTCCAGTCACTCACTGAAGTGCAGTTCCACATTTTTGCAGTATTACAACCACAAATGTATCACTATATTTTATTGAGATTTTTATTATGACAGACTGATAGAAAGTGGCAGACAACCGTGAGGTGTATTTCTGGTACATTTGCATTTATTCCCCATATGAGCCAATACACAGTAAAAAAAAACTCTCTGGCCTTAATGACAGCTGTACGTCTTCTAAGGTATGTTTCTACCAGTTTTGTACAGATGAGACTGAAATCTTTTAGCATTCCTTTTTGCAAAATCAAGCTCAGTCTGAGTTGATGGAGAGCATCTAAATAGCAATGTTCTACTCTTGTCACAGATTGTATTAGATTAGGCCTAGACTTTGACTTGGCCATTTTAAGATAAATATGTTAAATAGATAAATATCATATAAATATGATAAATATGTTTTATCTATGAAGGTATGCTAAAGGTCACTCTCCACCTTTCTCGTCTTTTGCAACCTCTAGCAGGTCTTCTTCCAGGACTTCTTCCAGGATTGGCCCATATTGAGTTACATTCATCTTCCAATTAACTCTGACTAATTTTCTTGTCCCCACTGAAGAGAAGTATCCCCCCAACATCATACACCATGGGTATGGTAGGGTCACGGTGATGGACAGTGTTCCCATACATCCAGAATTCTGCATGTAAGCCATAAAGTTACATTTTGGTCTCAACTGATCAAACACCTTCTTTCACATGGTTGTTGTATCTCCATGGTGTCTCAAGGAAAACTAATAGCAATTTTCCCATTAGGGCTGTGGATTTCAACTTAGTACTGTTCTTCCTATGCTTGTTGGTTCCTCTGTTGTTGTTTGCTTCCTGGTCGCTCCGCTGAGCCCATTTGAGTTCTCAGTTTCCGTTGTGGAGCTGTGGTTCTGTCCGTACAGAGAACCTTTTTTCCCTCTTACCTGGTCGCCGATTTAATTCTTCCTCTTCAGTTCAACACTATTTCTGACACTATTAAAGATAACTCTGACAAAAACACTGAAGTTTGTGTTTGAAACGTGACAAAATGTAAAAAAATAAAGTGTATCTGAAAAGGACATTTGTCAGCTTTTAACACAAGTGGAGGACTTTTGACAAACGTCAGTATTCAAGAGCTGTGATCATCCAACATACTGAACAGACTTCCATGAACTATCCTTTTGTTTTGGGCTTTCTTACAAAAACATTCAGAAAGAAATTCTTAGTAAACTGATTCAAAACAGGGGATACAGAACCCATCAAATCCAATGTACCAGTTTGAACAACAAATAGAAGGTAAGTAAATATGGAATGATGAGAAATTCCCTAAAAGGAATTGTTACAACTCAACCTTGAAGAGGAAAAGAAAGCAATTATTGGCAGAGAGAGAAATTACAGTTAAGAAGCATTTCCTGCATCACACTTATAAAATGTCATGTGGCTGTCAATGTGACACATGATGAACAAAATCTGAATCAGGAAACCAAGTTTAGATCATTAACACCTCCACAACAGCAAGTTTAGTTTGAAGTGCAAGTCCTAAAATACAAAACGTATCCTGCGCATTTAAATTAGTTGAAAAAAGCCCTTATTTATTAACCTCTTTAATTTTTAACAACTCTAAAAAAGCTATCAATAATTATCAGATGACAATATGGACATGCAGACTATCTATAAATTTGAAAAATACTTTTTTTAGATAATCTTCTAGGGCCACAATGAAATTCACACTCTATGGGAGTGTTGGAAAAAAAAAAAGCCACAGTATACACAAAGGTTTGCAATAAAAATGTATAATATTATTTCTGTCATTCAAAACAGAAAACTAACAACTATTCTTATTTCTGCTACATTATTTTGATATGATTAAACTTCTAAAGTTTCACGTAACTTTTATTTATTGGTATTAGAATGCACAGACTTCAGCAACAATAAGCTACACACACATTATTTTATGCTTATAAAAGATTTTGTCATAATAGTCATTTTAAGTCCTTATTAAAATTAATATTATCCTTTTATGTTTTTCTGCTCTTTGCAGAGTTACACCAAAATTATTCAGTCAATTAGTAGGGCTATCTGCTCCATCAACCAGTCTGTAAATATATGATTAACAGATGTCATTTGTCACTTAGAAATAGTGTTTTTAAAGCACCAATATTTCAATAATTGGCCAAATGTCTTTTGTGCATATAGACAAAGTGTATGCACAGCAATGGGTAGGGTCGTAAAGCATTAGATTCAGACATCTGTCAACTGATTATATGGATATTAAAGTGAGTTGTATGATGAAAATGTCAATTAAAAGATGTCACTTTTTAAAATTTCACCTTTACCTAACCAGAATAATTAATTAGCCCACCAGAAAAACATAAACCCTTGACAGTTCAACTACATCAATACCGAAACAGAAATCTAAAGTTTAAATCCCATGAAAAACTTTAGGCTTTGTTTGGTGCTGTTCATAGAAAGATGGCTATCCAAACAACACATAGTAGAGGGGTCTGAGTTAGTTTGACCTTATGCTGAAAGTCACTTGAGTTTTTTGTGTCTGTCAGAATTGTAGCACAACTATACACTATCAGTTGTCTTTTGTTGTGTAAATTTGAAATACTGTGTTAACATAATGTAAATTTAGATAAAAACTGAAGTGAGAGTAAATCTTTCCAGTGCTATTGCTAATCTTTAGCTATATATTGCCTGTGGCACATACGGAGGGTAATGGAAGTCAAACTGGGAGAGCAGTTGGGCTTGGCTCAGAGTCTCTTTGATAAATAAAACTGCAGGGAGGCAGTTTATTCTCCTATGGCTGCCTTCATATCTCTAGGGTGATTTCTGGAAATTTGGCGGCTTCATGGGTGTACACAAATTTACACCTCGTCCCACAACAGTGCCAACAGTTACAAGACATGCAACTCAACATGCTTAGACTAACACACAAATCAATCAAAACATAAAACAATGAAGTTGGGTCTCAGCTAATACTGCTGCTTATCTATGCTCCTCTGCTATTATTTTTATTGGTCCTGCACAAAGTCTGATAATGTGTTTCAGAAATGTGGAACATGCGGATCCCCGTGTGAGTGATAAGCGCGGGAATGTCAGCCACTTGTTGTCATGCAAAGTGCTGATTTGATTGCCAAACTCAGAGGAAATAGGAGTTGCACTAAGATGCACTAACTACTTTTCAAACACTTTGCCGCTACAAAAACTACCCCCACAAACACATGCCATCTCCTCCCTTTCACACACATGCACGCATCCGCTTTCGATGCTGTGAGAAACAAATCTCAACAGTCAAGTATCTCAACCAGGTGACAGTGAGTAAGCAGAAACTCTAAAATAAACTGAGCTCGAAACAGTTCCTGAAGCATGACGAGCAAAGGGGACAGAGAGCCACTAGAGCCACTAGTGAGACTTGGAGTTTGGAGAGAGAGACTGGGTGCCAGTAAATTGGTGCAACAGCCTAATATTGGTATGGTGTGCACAAAACAACTACCAGTTACAAACTTCATGAATTTTTTTCACTAGAAGAGTTGAATATTTAAAAACACAGTAAATACAGACCAACATATAGCAGCTGTTTTCTTTGACTGTTTATATAAAATCACAGAAACCAGATACATTTGACTTGATCACAATGCAAGCTGCTGTCTGGCCTATTCGTGCTCCAGTTTCACTTAAGTCAAACTAGATAATAGCAGATCTAAACTTACAGACTTCTACAATAAACAATGGCATTTGAAAAAGACTTGCCAAATCCCCATGTCACTGAGTTATGTCTACGGAACCAACAGCTGGGCACTGTTTTTCTTTCTACATTCTCGCATTGTTGATTTATCTGTTTACTGGCAAAGATTGCAGGACAAGAGCGTTGCAGCTTGTTCCTCCTTTGGAGGTGCTGTTTATGTAAGGCTGTATGGTGGCACTATAATTACAGAGTGCGGAGGATGGGGATTATGATGACAGCCCTGGGAAGCAGATCTGTCTGCATGGAAAGAAAATAAAGCTCCACTTGGCAGCTATCTGTCAAGCGGTAGACGAGTGTTTCCACTGAGCACCGCTGTTGCACCTTAATCACATAATTTTATAGAAAAAAAATATGAAAGTGTGAAGTGTCATTCCTTCTCCTTGTAAACAATTTTAGTTCTGTGAAATCCTTGGGCCACTTTACATGCAAAGCTCCACTGAGATCTAAGCACATGTTTTCAAACTGATTAGGTTCAGAGGCGGTGGGAGTCAGCAGCAAAATATTCTTCAGGTACTTCTTCAGTGGTGATGCACTGCTGAGTCAGTCAGAGATAGAAATCAGCCACCGATTATCTCCCTTGTTCGTTAAATGAACCAAAACTTGAACTTTTTTCAGAGGGTGAATTCTTTAATGTGTGCATTAAAGTTGATCATTAAAGTTAACCTGCTACCACGTGTGCAAAACAGAAGTATTACACTGCCAAACACCTCCATGAAAAATTGGTTAACTTTTTCTCTTGACTTTGGGGCCTTAATATGCAAACGAAAAGCTAAATTTCCTTTGGTCTGACAAGGGGACAAAGGGTGAAGATCAGGGTTTATCAAACCAATGTATGATAAGAGATTAGAAACATGATTTTGACTCGTCTGCTTCACAACATCTGGATTTTACATCACTTTAGAGAATTTTCCCAGCAAGCACGACAAAAAAAAAAAAGGTAATGAGCTCCAGAGTTCTTATAACTGTCAGGGCCGACTGAAAGTGATTTTGTGCCCCACTTGAATTCAGCTTTTTGCTACACATAACTCCAGTGAAAAGGCCTGGTATGTACAGCATCTGTTACATTTTCTCAGAATAAGAGGTCAAAGTGTTAATATGTCCCTGAGCAGACGCAAAGTCACAAAGCTGTGGTGGCACGTGTATATATGGGGTTTGGCCATAGCTCATCCATTCTTTCCACGAACGCTGCTATCATTCAGCTGATATGGTTATCTATAGAAGTTATCTTCTGCGGACAGCAGCACAGAGCTGAACCAACTCTATTTGTTATGTGAAAATTACCAAAAAAGCCAAAAAGGTCCCTTTTGGACTTTAAGATGAAAAGACTATTTGAATTTCAATAAATCCAATTGTTTGATTTCTTGAAAATTTTGACAGCTGTTATCTGCAATTATGTTTATAGAGGGGAAAGAGATGCTTCAGTGTTTGCAAATCTGCAGTGCTGCTGTGAGTGCAGACAAAGTTTAGGATGTCCTGTTTATGAGGTTTCCGTTATAGTGATGACTTTAAGGATATCTGTAATAAATCTCTCAAGAAAGCCAACATAATCTATTTCAAAGATGACACACCAACAGCTTTTTAAACATTAAAGTGAAGATCAGTTTTCTGAAACAAAAAACTAATTAAAACAACAGATTACAACCTGAACTGCTCCACATCTGAATGCAAACCAGCAAAAGAAAACAGAAGTTCGCATAATAAGTTTGTTTCTCATCATTATTCCATGTGTTTTCAGAGTTTGGAACTGTAAACACTGCTCTACAAAATGATGACTTTTGAAGTTATCTCTGGTGTAAGAATTACACGCTTACAGGCCACATAAATCAGCCTTTCCTGTATTACTGTAAGTGGTTTTCCTGCTTCAGGTCCTGCAAGGTGATAATCATGAAACCTCTCATAACCTGAACTCTGGGGGTTTGTGTTTCTGTAACATTTATGTTACGTGTATGTTGTATTAGCCACTTACGTAAGAATCCTGGAATGAATTTGAATAGCAGGGGGCAGGTCATCGTTTCTTTTAGCTTACACAAGATGGAACGTGGGAGATCAGTAATCGGGCCATGATAAACAGTAACCAGGAATACAATGCTTTCACAGGGATATGTCCCAGAGATATGAACCATTTCTCACACTCTGAATGCTTTAAAGAGGCTTGTCAAATACTGCACTACAGAGAATGAAAAGCTAGAGTTATTACTTCTTCTCATTATCTAATAATTAAAACATCAGATTGTAAACCAGTACTTCACACTTTCACCTACAATTCTATTGCACACGATGATGCAACTCTCATGGGAAACAGAAACACACTCTATCAACTTCAAAGCTAAAGTAAAATGACTAAACAAAAGTATTTATGCTTTCAGTGTCTTGCAAAGATAGTAATACCCTTTGAACTTTTTTTTCACATTTTGTCATGTTACAACCACAAACTTTAATATATTTTTTGGGATTTTATGTGATACACAAAGTAGAATATAGTAAAGTGAAAAGAAAATGTATCTTTTCTTATGCATCACAAATTCTAATCTAAAAGTGACAGTCAACATTTAATTGCATTTACTTGAAACATGCTGAGGTTTGTCTCTTCCAGTTTTCCACATTTATAGACTCTTTCTTTTGCCGATCTTCACTGCAAGTCTAAAAGACTCCATAACTTTCTCAAAAGCACTCCCTGATTTGTTGCTTGGTTTATATGATCTTATTTCTTTAAAAATATATATTTTTAAAAGTCAACTCAGGGCTTCACTCAACAGCTATACATACAAATTAATGTATATTGAAAATTAGGTGTCTCTTGGAGGGTGCACTGAATTTGATTTGGGGGAATCGAAGTTAAAATTGCTAAAAAAATAATAGCACACCGCACCTTTTAATTAATTGTGCACTACCTTTTGGTTTATCGTATGAAATCCCAATTCAAGCTTCACATATTTTTGGTTTCAATGTGATAATATGTGGGAAAAAGAATACCTTTGCAAGGAGCCATCTCATATTGTCACACTTTAATGTGATTGCTGTCCCAGGATTAAGGATGACGATTCATTCTCATTCGGAATTTGATAATCACATTCTTGTTCTCCAACACATTTAACTCAGTTAAGCCTCTCTGTTTGAGAAGCACCAAACATACAGGTGGATGCAGAGCAAAATAAGCCTCTTAGTTTTACAAATATTATTTGAAGACACATTTCTTTGAACTGAGGACTACTCTGGAGCTGAAAAACAGATGAACAAGTTGGAAAACCTAGTCAACAACACAGCAAATCCTCTACAAAGCTCAGTGATTAAACAATAACTATTAGTCAGTTGTACATGCAAAAGAAACCTCTGTATTTAACTTTTTCTCTTCACTTATGTTCAACTGAAACACACACTTTCATTCCCTTCTTCTACAGAATTAGGAGCTTATATAGTGCCACGCATCAGGTGCCCCCAAAAATGTTGTGCAGATTTCACCGTTAAACAATAGCTGGAGCTGTCCTTCCCTCCTGTGCTTGTCAAAACAGGGTTCTTACATAACCAGACTGTCCTCTTGGCCAGAGTTGTTTCGGCTTCGGACAGGAGTACACAGTGGAAAAATCGTGTTCATCCAAAATAAGCAGTCTGTCCAAAAGGCCAACACACCTTCTGGTAAACACATGGAAGTTATATCATCAAAAGTTGCAAACATAATGCAAGTTTGTAATAGTCTTGATTAGGGATGGGCCGGTTAACCGTATGAAAGGTTTTCGTCATACACTGACAGTGCTAACGTGACAGGTTTTCTTCCAATGTGTGGAGCATAGCACTGCCCCTTCCCTACCTGTTTTTGTATTTTCCCAGTCAGCTGGCTGAAGAAAATATACACAGACAGTTTGTTATTGGTTGAAATACAGACAAATTCAATGCAGCTGACTAGAACTCTACATAGGCAGATAGCTCAACTATGGTAAAAATGCACCTTCATATTTTCCATTTTAAATATAAAAATACTTCTGTACATTTCATCTTTTATCACAGATCACATCACAATCAGCTCTGAACTGAAATAATTCTATAAAGTTTAATTATAAAACCAATACTTTTTTTCTACAAATGACCCAATATTTATATACTGATTGAATAAATTAAACTATTACCCAAAAGCCACTTTATTTCAGGAACTTTATAAAGATATGAAGCACACTATTCAGATGAATTAGACATAGATGAATGTCTAGAACCTCTTATTTTTGTTAATTAAATTATATTTTTATCTACAGGTCATGAAAACATGATATTTAAAATTAGAAAATTACACCAGTCCACAGCATATGCATTACAGAAATGTGGGCTTAATAGAAAGTATGTTTAAATGTTATTTTCAAAAGGTACTTTTAATCTGTCAAAAAGACCTTACCTGAACTCATACTCTGATTTACTGAATATGACTGTAAGACAATATTATACAACACATTTTGTATTCTGCATTGAAATCTTACACTGACTATGACCGCCAACTATTCATACTCTCCTAGAAACAGGAGAGTATGTTTCAGAAAGCATTTTACAGCTCACACGCTGAGCATGCAGTAGCTGACACTCAATAAAGTTTACATAAACGTAAGCACAAAACAAAAAAACAAAATGATCCAAGAGAGAGAGAAAAAAGAAAAACTGGAAAAACCTGGCCTTCAACTCCAATCATCTCAGCTCTCACGCTAACCAGGAGACAGAAAGGCACAGTCGCACGCTACTGTCAATGTGACATGTACTTCGGGCTCTCTCACGCAAGATACTGGGAAACTAAGTTGTTGTACACTGTTAATACAATCCTGTTAGCAAACTTTGAGTTTACTTCTAACCAACTACATTTCTTGTTTTTTTTTTATTATTATTTTCCACAACAACATTCTAAATCATTTAGCACTGAGTAGGTATGTCAACATAAAAAAAAGCATTTGCACAAATACTCAAGAAATGCTAAAAACAAAGCCATGCACCTATTTTCACATTTAACACAATGAAAAGTTTTGATGCATGTGATTAAACATGATCAATCAAAAGAAGCAAGCAAAGTGACACTTGATCAACATGTCCTTAAAGCCACCGTAGGTCAGTGAATTCACCTGTGTGTGAACAGGACAGAACCTAGCGTCCCATTTACCACAAACCAGCTATGTCTTTATTTACAAGGAAGTGTTTTGTCATGCTGTGAATCAAAATCTGAATGGACTGGGCAGAGATCCAAGTTAAACAGGCTAATGAATAACAGGTACAGTAGGCAGACACTGATTTTACTTCAAACAACCTTCCCACCACAAATTTGGACAAGCACAGAGGGGTTATGATGAAATTTTGCTGCAGAACTCATAATTGTAAAAATAACAGACTTGCTTTAACTCCATCTGTGACAAGGCACTACAAATAACACTTGTCATAAATCATGGTCTTCATAATCTTTTATTCATCTTACATATTCCCAGTAGTTCAACATTTGTAGCATCTATTCTGACCATGACATACAATATCACAAAAATAGATTTATTTTGAACATTAAAATTGTATAGAAACTTTTCACCAATGGAGCTTTAGAAACTAGAATGCCATTATTTATTTGTTAATTACAATATTTTACTGTGCAAAATGACCAAAACCTTTTTCTGTATCTAGTAGATGCAGAAAAAAAGTGATGGGAACGACAGTGTGGGCTTACTGCAAGCCCACTAAAGCTGAGCAGGCAAAAATGGATTCATTCAATACACCAATTAGCTTTGCAAATGTTAATTTCAACAAATGTTAATAATTTTGTTAAAATGTTGAAGTTTTAACATTTATTTTTACAATATTTCAACATTTTGAAACATAAAAAAAAAAAAAATTACAATTAGAAATGTGCACAGTGGGTAGAAATCTGGAGTACCAGGAGAGAACTGATAAATGCACAGTGAGAACATTCAAATGCTGAAAGACTCCAGACTGGGATTCATACCCAGGACTTTCTTCCCACAATTGCAACAGTGCTAACAATTCCTTCACCATGCAGCCCCCAAAATGCAAACAGAAACATGAATCCGATGACCTCCAATGCCTTTCCAATATGTATTTGATGTATAAAATCCAATATTAAATTCTTGCAATTTATTTAACAGAGGAAGAATGTTTCTGTAATCCAACTGTGAACTTTAAACAATGAATCTGCAAAGTTGCATGAACTCAACAAGTCCTGAATAGGTGACAAAACTCCAACCCTGATAATTTCATAGATCAAGCCATTATGGTGGTTATGAAAGCACACTTTGTAAGCACAGTTTCCAGTCTGCCCAACCAAAGCAGTAGTTCTTGACAGTCTGATGGAATTTGCTTCTGCTTCAATGGGCCTTTGGATTATCCAAAAAAGCAGCCAGTCTCCAAAGCCCCATTCCATTCCCTCAAAGAGATCAATGGCTGATATTTAGAAACCATTCCTGGAATCTGTGATGTTGTACAAGCAACAGCCCACCCTATTTTCCCTTCTTTGTGAAGGGTACTTCTTGGGAGCATGGCATTGCGTGTGAAAGGACCGGCCCTGCCCAAGCCACTCAGCACTTTGGCCCCATGCAATTTGGGCATTAGCTCCCTGGCCACTGGCCTGAGAGCAAGAGATTAAATAAAAACTCAAAAGGTAAACATTGCTTCCACAATTGATATCAGTTTGGCCTTCCGAGCACACTGGGACAACGTGGCTTCCTGTTGGGGAGGGGGTGTTGGTTTCCTGTGCGAGCCAACAGCGAGTGAGGGCAGAGAGATAGGGAGAGAGAGGACAGGAGGGCACGGAGGCATGAAAGCCAGGCTTTAGGAGCAGACACTGAGAAGGAGGGGGAATGTTTATTGATTTTAGTCACACACATATTGTAAAGAGGAACTGTGGTACAAGCCTTTAGCACGCTATGGGAATCTTATGATGGGGAGGTCATTGTTCAGTCCCAAGCTCATATTTCTCAATATGAACCACAGTGATAATACACACATACACTTACAAACACAAAATGGCTTTGTCATTAAATGAAAAAAGAGGGGGGGAAAAAAAACTTATGTCATGTTGTGTAAGTTTTAATTATAGTACACAAAAGATTTATTTTGCAACGGTGTTACAGAAAATCACACAATGTGCTTTAGCTGCTGTTATTCATCTATTGTTTGGTGATGGGGGAATGCCAAAGCGAACCACCTTTAACATGGAGCGGTCCAAGCAGACTTCCTGCTGGTTGATGTTGACTACAGGAAATACTGTTCCGAGCTGATTTAATCAGGAAGGTTCAATGATACTTATTATTTTTTACAGTTACATGAACACTCTGGATGGCCATTAGATTTTCTTTTCAATAACTCAAACCCAGTCGTGGTGTAAAAAGAAATGTTACACGATGGCATAAATTCTCTTTGAAAAAAGTGAAACATTTTATGATTAAAATCTACCATTGTGTATCCTTAGTTGGTAGCTGACCATTTTGTGAAGCTGGTGTGAAGCTACAACTTAACATGACAAACAACTAAATGAAGTGTCATTGCAGAGCACCAGTAAAGACCCATCACCATGCAAAGTTCAATATAAACAATTACACAATGGCAGCATGTTTTGGCTAGGGCCACTGTTGAACTGCATTCCTGTTACATTGTCGCTCATTTATTTAGACTAAAGCAGAAGCTGATATCACAAGGGTAAACTTTGTTAGACAAATACCTCAGTTTTCCTTTACAGCAATAAAATGACATTTTATCAGTTCATTAAGTTCTTTCCCTTCCCTTTTCTTCAAAGTATTAAACATTGGCTATACTAATAAGATCATTAGCACAGTCAACTTAAATCTGCAAGTGAAGATAATATATTGCTCTTTTGGAAAGTGTAAAGATTAGTTTTGACCAAATAGATTTTCACAGAGGTCTTGAATCAAGATGGGTCAACCTGAGCTATCTTGCAAAAACGGGCAAAAAACTGTGTCTGTAGACAAGCAAAGCAGGTAGAGATTTGCCACAACAGGCCTTCGAAAGTGAAAAGAGAAATTTAACAAAAGTGCTAAGAAAACAAATGCATGCAACACTTTTCAGATTTTCACTAGAAAAAGTTTTGAAAATCATGTGTCTTTTTCTCCCACAGAAAATCCCAGGTAATGAGACAACTGATGTGGTATAAATAATTTTCCAAGATGCTACAAGTCATGACCTTTTAGGGGGTGAAATCAATGGAAGATTGTACACTGATAGTGAGTGAAGAAAGACACATAGGTTTTTGTAGCTGTTATATATTTTCCCCCTAACAGATTTACTTGTTTTTTGTTGAATTGTAAAGGATATATGTTAGATTAAAGGTAGAAAATATTTGAAAAAAATGTATCATGGTGTCACTTTTCTATGCCACAAAAACATGGCATTTTGAGAGGGGCATGCAGGCTTTAGAGAGTAGCTGTTTTTACTTACTTACCTTACTAGAAAATGAGCTTGGAGCTGCAACATTTGCCTTTAACACTCATATTTCCACCTTCAGGTCTCATTGTTGTATTTCTGACTTGGAACTTCAAAAATCCAACTTCTGATAGAAAGCAGCATTAGACAGATAACAAAACCGCACGGATTAGTGCTAATATGGGGCTCGTCCACTTAGTATCTTCATCCTCTTTGTAGGTTGAAAAAGAAACTTCGCAGAATGTTTTAAGCATTTAATACATTTTCTATTGTATGCCAGACATTATAATTATGTTCTACAAAGAAGGATTTGCAATATGTAGTAGGCTGTCATTGCTTTAACCAATAGCTACTTGTAATATTAATAATTAATAAATAATATTGCAGGACCTGTTGGGGGAAAAAAAAAAAATAAATAACCAGTTGTAATATAGCATATATTTCACACACGCCAATTGCATCTAAACTGCAAGAGCTGAAATTCTTCATTTATTTTGTTAATTTTCTCTGAATTTGTAAAATAGCCAATAGACAAGATTATGGGATATTTTACACTTTCCTTTAATATGACCTATTTAATTGCTTCAAACAATACAAATTATTACTTTCTGGGGTCTTCACTACAAAAAGTAGCTTACAATACATACACAGATATGCCTATTTTTTTAAATAATCAAGTGTTTTAAAATAATTGTTCAAAGGCTTACAAAGTATTGTTTAAGTAGATGGATCAAATGTAAATTTAAGTAATGAAATGACATACTTTATTTATTTAACTATGTACTCTCTAATGTTTCTGTCTGTATCATAAAAGACTGCACACTAAAAGTGGTTCAACTAAAAATACATTTAAAATTAATATTACACAGCTTGATTGTAACAAAAGGTGACACTCACAACATGGCGGCCGAGAAGACGTAC
Organism: Poecilia latipinna; assembly: GCF_001443285.1. NCBI lineage: Eukaryota > Metazoa > Chordata > Actinopteri > Cyprinodontiformes > Poeciliidae > Poecilia > Poecilia latipinna. The sequence continues at coordinate 16,790 of NW_015116296.1, forward strand.
GATGCGGATGCGGAACTACTAGCTAAGAGGCTGCTAGACCGCAGGTTAACGGCTTTTTTAATTATAGAGGTTAACTACCTTTATTTTCGTTGATTATTGTAAATAAGTAACGGACATGTTTTAATGGCGAGCCTCTGTATTATTAGTTGGCAACATAAAGATTTATACTTTCAAATACGTCACTAGCGTGAAGCTAAATTTTGAAAAAAGGCTCATGTAGGTGACGCAGTGTTGAGGGTTTACGTCACTTCCTGTTCCAACCACGTGGATTTGTTGTGATTTTCTCCCCGCTTCCTGATGGAAGGTGTATGGATTTAAAACACGTGAGAAATCATATCTTTAATACATCACTTATTAGATCATAATGGTTCCCGTGAATGTCTGCTAAAATGAAACAGACAACTGCATTGTACACAACATTTTATTTTATTTCTGTTGACAAAATAATTCCAACCTTTACTTTTCTGTACAATGCATGATATATAAGAGATATAAAATTGTACAGCATTAAGATATTTTTCCAGAATCATTTGAACTGCCCTGATTAATCATTTTTTTGGCACAGACAAGTAGTTCACCTCAAGCATTTAACAAATGCTTGAATTATAAAAATGACCTATAAAAATATAGACACACACACACACACACACACACACACACACACACACACTCACACACACACAATCACATTTAGGGATACAAATATAGCTTCAGGGTTGGCATTTACAGTATAGTGAAATGAAAATAATTAGCTTACAAACTTGAATGGAATGGTATTATACTGTAATATCTGTTTGCTACAGTGACTTCTGGTAGATTGCAGTGTAGATTGCAGTGCCCTTCATATTAATGCCTAAAATTTACTCTCCATCCAAAAGACGTTTAACAACTCCTATTGTATCCTTAATCACTTCTGCTTGGAATTCTTTTAGATTACAGGACAACACAGCAATATGCATCTTCTTGTTCTTCATTTATAAGCAGAGACAATGGGCAGAAATATTGCTTTGCAGAGCCTCAAACTACAAAGTGATAAACCCAAATGTAGACATCTCTTAGAGTCTGCATCATACAACTTTTCTTACCTGCCTCAATGCCATTAGCTCTATAGATAAAGGTCATCCAGTGCCCTCGATTCTTAGAAAAATACTTCTTTCAATCACACTTAATGTAACGCTTAATCTATAATATCACAGTCAGCACAGGCCACCTTCAGAATCTTACATTCTGAATAATGCATAGTTTCACTCGTCATCCTTAGCTCTCATTGAAACTCCCAGGTAGCAGCGTTTGTGTTTCATTGTGAGGCCGTATTCTGGGGTCATGTCCACAGGCTCTCCAGGTAACTTGTAAAAGTGCAGCTTCTGGATGATAATTGCCAAGAAGAGGAAGACTTCATTTCGTGCGATAACCTCGCCGATGCACCGACGTCTTCCCAAGCCGAAAATGAGCACCTTCTCTCCCTCTAGCTTGTTGACCTCTGTGCCATCATCATTGAGGAAGCGGTCTGGGAGGAATGAAGAGGGGTCTTTCCAGAGCTTTCTGAAAGGCAACAATGTCAAAAGAAATTCAGACTTGATACTATTGATTCCTGATTTATTTGGATTGTGGTTTTCTTTGTCATATAAGGTTTCACAACTGTTTTGGATTTCAAAATTGAATAGTGAAAGCTATCAAGAAACTTACGGGTCGTGGTTTATCTGCCACTGGTTGATAAAGACACAAGTGTCTTTGGGAATGAAGTAGCCATTCAGAGATGTATCTTTTGTAGAGCTGAAAAATGCAAAGATCAAGCTCATTGAGAATCCTGTTTTTTTGCCTTCATTACATACTCTGCCAGCTAACAGCTAACTCTTGTAAACAATAAGTAGAAAAAAAGCAAATCTTACCAGTGTGGGATTGTGAAAGGCAGGTATGAGGAATGACGGAAGAGCTCCAGGATGAAAGATTCCAGTAAAGGCAAGTTGTTTCTATCAGCGAGAGTAGGAGTACGATCCAGACCAATCTGCTCCTCTAAAAATGAGAAGAGTTGGTAAAATATCGATCCAGGAAGGAAACTGCATGAGTTGTTTTCTTAATAAATAAAAAAATCACATTCTGTTGTGTGAGTCTGGAGCAAAGTTGTAAATACCAATGTTTTTTTTTTTTTTGTAAGATTTATTGTCTGGCAAGATAAAATTGGCAAAAAAAAAAGAAGAAGAAATATTTAAGGAAAAAGCTCTAACTTACTGATTTCCTGAAAAAGCCTCTCCTCAACTTCTGGATATGACACAAGGTACATCACTGCCCATGACAGACCAGTAGAGATGGTGTCAAAACCTGGGAGAAGAAATACATTAGTGAGGAACACCATGTTGTGTAAAATAATGCTTGCAATTGCATACAATCCAACCACTCAGCATGTATTAAAACCTACCAGCTCCAAAAAGATCATTGACAATGCCGACAACTTTCTCATCTGACATCTGGATGTTGGAGTTCTCATCCAACTTCCGGTCCTCACAGTGATCTATTAAGGAGTCTGTGATGTCACGGATGTTGTCCTAGAAATAAATGATTTGGCCATTTAATTAAACAAACTATGTCTTAAAAGTAAAAATAAGACTGAGATACATTATATTTTATAACTTATGCAGTAGATTACCTTGTCAAAGGTGGCGTAGTGCTCAGTGACGAGCTTTTGAACAAAGTTGTTGAAGCGGTTGTTGATGTTGACAAACTTCTTCATTGATTTGTTGGGAAGATGCTGCAGAGCAGGGATGAAGTCTGCAGGGTTGCCACTGCCTGTCACCTTGACAAAATCTTCAGCGAGGTTTACTAAGCCGACCAGCTCCTGGTCATGATGATCATAGCGACGGCCAAAGCACATGCCACAGATGACATTGGCAACAGAAACAACTATGTAGCGGAAAGGCTCAAATTTGCCTTCAACTGTCATGACATCTTGGAGTTCTTTGATCAAATGTTCTGCCTCTTTGCAGATGTGCTCTTCCAGCACGCAGGAGTATTCTGGGAGCTTTCCGTTCAGGGAGGAAAAAGATCGCAGTGCACTGTAGGCCAGCTTTCTGCGAGCCCGCCAAATGCCAGCTTGGTCTGTGCTGAAGGCCAGACTCTTGCCATCATTGATGAAGCGGAAGCTGTACAGGTCTGGCCTGCCGGCAAAGTCGTCCCCCTGTTTGGTGAGAGCCTGTTTAACTGTTTCATAACCACTCAGAACGACAACTGGACGCATGCCGATCTGAATCTGGAACACATCTCCAAAGCGTTTGCTCATTTCAGTAAGACTCAGGTAAGGCTTGCTACCCAGCTCTATCAGATTCCCTATGATAGGAAATGCGCTCGGGCCAGGGAGTTGACGAAGCCCCTCTGGGATCTCTCTGCGGAACTGCTTAAGGGTCAGGTACACCAAACACACTGTCACCAATGCTATCAGACCCTCAGACACTGAGAGTGCTCCGATGAATGGCAGTATCATTAATGCCATGATGACAAAGTTTCTCTGTTCTCTGCTCAACCTGTGAATTAAATAGGAGGGGCATTAGATCAGTGTTGACAGAGAGAATAAAGCAGTATTGTGCAACATAATGATTGCATAGCAAGATCTCAAGTTAGTGAGAACCGTGTTTGACTCTGCTGCACAGTGGTGATCTGTACACACCTGTAGATTATGCACAATGGTACATAGATGTCTTGGACATCTAGTATATCAGTACTACTAATTTAAATTAAAGTAGTCAAGCATCATAGAATCCTATCATTTTTGTTCCTATCTTAAAAATTACTTATGCAGGTAGTCACCTTACCTTCTGTTGAATGGCAAAAAAGAAAACTCTAATTCCAGAGATGTGTATCAAACAACACACAAATGTTTTGCGAAGCAAAGGTGTCCTTTACGTTGCTGATGTCTTCAAAACCGAGAGTGGACTTATAATTTATAGGGCGCTGCACAATCTGATTGGCTGCTGTGTGTGACATCATCTCCCCTCCTCCAAATTTCGGCGGCTCTCCTTTTCTAATTCTCTGCCATGAATGAAGTTTGGAACATAAAAATAAAAAAAAGTTGGTGGGTGTGTCTGTGTGTGGTCCGTACATTACACAATTCGTGTGCATTGCAAATGCCCCACTGCTTTCTTCAAGTTTAGGTGCGCATGAGACACTGAACTGGCTGTAAATCAGTGTGTGATCTGCGATAAGACAGTTCAAATCACTGTCATCATGCACTTGTTTTGCAGGTGGTTCAAACTTTGCAGTATCTGCTATGTATTTTCTGTGCAGCATTTTTGGCATTTTCTAATGCAGGATATGTGGCACGATTAATACACTTGAATGCACTTCGGCTTGGTCTGTGCAGGTAGGATATTTGCTGACGCAGAGACCTTCTGCGAGTGCGGTCTGTCAGGATAACCGCAGACGAGTTCATGCCCAGTGAAGGAGCTTCTTGATACTATAAGGATTTCTCGCATGAAGCGGACTTAATTGGGAGCAACTGAGATTGGTTATTTCCTTGTGACTGTGATATCAAGTAAACTTTCAGCCACCTTACCTTCCAGATTTGGAAGTGAGAACGGAACTGCTGACCATGCCAGCCTTTTCCAGGCACGGTTTCACAGTGCTGATAAAAACAGATGCCATCGCGTGCTTGTACCTGTATGCACTCCGCAGGAGTTAAAGATTGACCAGTTGCGTGAGAGCGCAGAGATCAAACCTTCCCCTCCCCTTCGAGGAGGATGCTGGGCAGAGTGAGAGAAAAGGAGGGGGAGCAGGCTGAGCTGCTGCCGGAGCGAAAGGCCGGACGAGTTCATACACTTAAATAAAGCGCTGCGTAATGAGTGGCTTAACTAATGCACCGTTACAACTTCGAAACACAAAAATCCACTAGGTGTTAAAGGTAAAAAAAAAACCACAAACAAACAAACAAAAAATAAAAAATAAAAAAATAAAAACACATTTTAAGAGCACCAAGCTGGTTCTCAGCTACACTTTTGTTTTTATTGAATTTAATTATTTTTGCCCATGTTGTTTTTTCTGATCTGTTGGGTTAATGCTGGACAAGAAGGGAGGAAAATCTCGCAGGTATCTGCAGTTGTTTGTGTTTACATGTTCTGACAGAGCTCATGCATCTTCATAAACAGTTTAGAAATCTTTTCTCATATAGCTAAAACAAAGTCATTAAGTACAAGCAAAAAGTCAGAACTTTGTTTCTCATGGAAAAATGTTTCTTAGGTCAGATGAAGTTAAATAGTTTTTTTTTTTATGTAGAAGTTATGAGCATGAAAAGCCATATACGGTTATGGACAAGACATCTAACTTGTTGTCTATAGATCCACTGACACCAACTACCAGGGGGATTAACCACAAAATATTATTGCTAGATGTTCACACAATGCTGTAATAAAGGATTATGATAGAAAGTTTATTGGAAGAAAAAAAAATCTACTAGAAAAAAGTGCACAAACACAAAACTTTGAGTCCAGTAGAGAAACTGTCACAAGTGTACATTGTCTTATATGACTGTTGCTAAGTGGTTCTACGTTTTCTTTATAAATGAAAGCAAATTTTGCCTTTCATGTAAAACTTAAGAGAGAAGAGAGACACAGACCAAGTTCAGACCAAGCATAACAGTACACTTGTCCGTTGGCTGTTATTTCTACTTTAAAAATCCTTTATTGTTGTTATTTTTTTCCTAAGTAAATAATTTGTGGGTCATCATTAGCTGTAAATCATCCCCTCTTCATACCGGGTCTCTCCGATGTTCGGCCGGGACTCCCAGACCCGCTCCAGGCTCCTGTTGGAAGCCCGCAAAGGTTCCGTCACACCTCACGTCACATTCCAAAGGTGACACATTTGGAATGTATCACCTTGTACGTGATGGATCTAGTGTTCATTTAACTTTTTCTGAAATTATTTACTGATATAGATAATTTTTAGGTGAAAAAATACTTAACTAGCCTTGCTGTTATAAACAATACAGCAATGTTGCATTTGTGGCTTTGTGCGTGTGCTATAGAATTTGAAGGAACTCGGTGTCAAAAATCTCACAACCTATAATAGTGAAAAGCTGTCACAAAAAATAATGTTTATTCAAATAAAAAGACAAGCATTCAGATGGGAATATGCATTTTTAGTTATTTCAAAAGACTGCTAAAATATGTTTTTGCCGACGGAGGGCGTCATATCTCGTTTATCTCTTTTACTTCCCTTCATAATAATAATAATAATAATAATAATAATAATAATAATAATAATAATAATAATAATAATAATAATAATAATAATAATGTGACTTTTTTTTCTTAATAGTTTGTGCACCAAGAACGGCCTTGGGCACAACTCTCAAGGAAAGTTAGACTTTTTCTTTTGATTAAAGTCCAAAAGTCATAACTTAATTCGTTCGCCAATTCCCTCGGGTCCGCGCTGCGCAGCGCTGTCCCGATCCCCTGGGGATGTGTTGAATCTGCAGGGTTTCTTTCTCCGTGCGCTCCGGCGCTACGCCTCTGGTGCAGCAGGTTGCGTGAGAAGCGGAGCTGCCGTCCAGAGGGGAGGGTCTCCGTCTTCTGGACAATCCTAAATCTGCTTGGTTAAGTCACGCGAAGGCTGTAGCCCCTGGAAAAGACACAAAGGTTTTAAACTCGTAGAACAAAGAGGAAAAAAAGCTCAAATCTTTTTTTTTTTTACGCCCCCCACTCATTGCCCGCAAGAAGGTGCACGTGTATTCGCGCGCGCGCTGTAGCTTCTGTAAATGAGAGGAGCTTTGGAGTCATGCAATCTGCCACTCAGGCTTCACTGTTTGCAGTCATGCAACACGCTGAGGTCGCAGTAGGGCAAAACGAGTCACGAAAACTCTGAACAAGATGACCTCGTCACCCCTCCTCGTCACGTTAAGCTCCAAGAGTTGAGTCCGCTGGTAAAGAGGGAAACTAATAAATCCTAATTCTTAATAATTATGATTTAAAATTAAAAAAAGATCATAAAATAAAATTCAATTTAATTTTATTCCATTGCATCTTTTTCTTTTACATACGAATAGCACAAGATTAAATTAAGTAAGTGAATAAATAAAATTACATATTTGAATTCAAACTTTAAAACAGATCATTTAGAAAACTGTAAAAAAAAAGGCAATCAAATTTCTGCATCACAAAAAAATAATGCACAAAAGGTTAATTTGAAATAAATAAATAAATAAATAAATAAATAAATAAATAAATAAATAAAGTGTCAATCAAATTGGACTGATAAGGTTTAAATGACATTTTAACTGGTTGTGCATTCTCATAAAATTATTAAAAAAATATATACACATATTTTTTCCACTTTTTTTTTTACCAAAAATGAAAAAAAAAAAATCTGTAATTCAGTTCAAGTGAATCTTACATAGTACACAGAATATTTAGTGATTTTATTTATTTTTTTATTATCAAAAAATTATCATTAATCATTTGTGACTTGTCCTCCTTATAAAGGGTATTATAGACTGTCTGCTGGGCAGATGGCAAGTCCGCAATCTTCCCTGTGGTTCTGTAAGACATTACATACATACATATTTTGTATATTTTCTTTATTAAATTATGGTAATATAGTTTTATCTCAAAGTGAATGTCAGGCTGTCATTAGCTATCAGCTATAGCTGTAATGAATATGTGTATTATTTATACTTTTTGAATAAAATAACTGAAATACGTTAACTTTTCACATTTATTCTAATCTATTCAGATGCACTTGTACTAAAACGCTTAAAAGCGTAATAATTGGTTTGGATGAGTGTAGCATTTTCAAATGAAGAATTACATCATTCCACTTACAACATTTTTACAAATTCATTACACAAAAAGTGCATTATTTCAAGCATTTGTTTGTAATTATTTTTGATAGATTGATGGTTATCTATTTACCATATTTCTACTGTGTTTTTGTGTCACCTTTGCTTTGAATCGTGATCATTTCTTATATTGGGTTGTGTCTCCGGTGTGTTTACATTTCATATTTCTCCTTCTTTGTTTCCCAGTACATTCTATCAGCTAATTCAGCAGCTCAGTTTCAATTACATCCCTTCCCTCACAGCTGCACCCTGTTTCTAATCAACCACCTGCTCATTGTTCAGCAATTAATGCTCCAACTGAAATATCTTTCACGTTAGTCAGTTTTGCGTCAGATCTTTCTGCTACCTCTAGCATGGTTTCAGGTCCTTGTGTATTTTTCCATTGTATTGATTTCTTTTCTTTATTTAGTTAAGTAAATAGTTAACATTTTCTGCCTCTTCTCTGCATTTGGATCCAGTTCTATAAAGTTCTGGCAATCTTTTATTTTTTAATTAATTTTTTTTTCTATCTACCAAACCGCTACTTGGATATTTCACCCTGAACAGTCAGCTTCTTAAGGATGACATTTAATGGCTTATACTTCTTTGTGATTGTTCCAATAAGTAAAATAATAATAATAATAATAATAATAATAATTAATTGTGATTGTTCATTTTGGTGATTGCTTAAAGGGTAATGAAAATATTTATGAGTTGACATAGTGATCATTTGCTGAAGAAGCCAGTTGCTCAAAGAGTTGTGTTTCCAACCATAGCAATGACAGTTTGAGTGGAAAAAATATGGTAGAAAAACAATATCTTCCTAGCAATTTTAGAACACTTAACAAGTCCCACTGCTGACAAACTTTAAGGAGATGCTGTAGGTTTTTGTCAAGAGGAAGTCAAGATACACCAGGGTCAGACCCAACAGTGCAGGTGAGCTGAAAGTCCTTAAAGCAACCCGGGCTTCCTCATCACCTCAGCCAGAGGCTTGTTTCCTCCATACCAGGCTGTACTGATGCAGTAGTGGATGCCAAATGAGCCCTGACCAAATACTGAGGAGGGAGATGGACTGTAGAGTACATGGATATCAATTTTAGTTTACATTTAAATGTTTTTTTTTTTTTTCTTTTTGGTGAATTTTACATAACATTCTTATTTGACAAAACTGATTTGGGTTTGTTTGTTGGTATGATGTACAAGAAAACTTACTCTGTGTGAAATGCAAAACTTCAAATTGGAATTGAACTACAAAAACAAATCAAGATGTATTAAGCTCCACTTATATTGTACACTTCTGTCTCATTGGTAATATAAACAAGAGCTCTTTTATGGAAGGTAATAATGCATTTCCCAGAATAGAACAGGAAGATTTCATTTGGTGACTGGAGTAAGTAATGAAGAATGTGGAAGATCAGTTGCCACTGGAGGGACTGATGTACTTCATAAATTCTTTAAAAGATTAAAGAGATAAAAGGCAGCAGCAAAACGTTATCTGTGCCACTGTGCAGCAGGTTCACAGGTGTGTGTGTGTGTGCGTGTGTATGCGTGAACATGAGTGCAGCAGGTAAAATGGTAGCAGACACCAAGCCCACGAGATTTTATATGTTAGATTCTCTGTGTCTATTTTATGAGAACTGTGCAGAAAAATTAAGAAAAAAAAAGCTTTTTGCCTGCAGTCATGTATGTCTCAAAGAGTTCGTGGACATAAAAGCGGGTGTAATGACTGAGAAGGTTTTCAGTCTTCTCATGCAAACGTTGTCACGCACACACATTGCGTGCAGGTATGGATCCCATTCTCCATGCCTGAATCTATTCAAGCCTTGTAAAGAGTGTTTCTTTTTATTTGTGACTGATTTTAAGGTTTAAGCATCAGAATAAGTGAATCCTACGGCCTCAGAGTTCTGAAACTTTACAGGTTTGAGATTGCCACAAAAAAATAATCACACACACATCATCATGAATTTACTTTTCTTTTTTTTTAACCGCAGTCCAGGGTTGAAATTCTTGTGTTTATGGGAGCAGGATGCATTCCCTGACAGCAGGTAATTTCAGGTGATTTGAACTTCCCATGCAACATTCCACGACAGATGTGTTTTGCACGTTATGATATAGAAACCAAAGTTTTGACAAGCAGAAAAAAATGGTTCATGGTTCATATTTTCTCCGTATCACTGATTATTTCAGAATATTCCTGAAAAGCGGAGCCTCACTTTAACTGAGATACAACATTGTGGCTATTCTTCTGTAAATGAGAACAATACCTGCGCCCATAGGACACCGCAGAACAGCCTCCAAGGCTTGCGTGTGCCCCATCGAGCAAATGCTAATAGGATTATTTTGTGCTGCAGGTCATGACACCTCACATGAATGCTGCCATGACCTAATATAAACTCACAGCACTTTTCCATCACTATATGTAATATGCTTGGTGCACCTAATTAATGTAGAGCTAAAATGTTCAGTTGGTTGTTTTCGCTAGTCCACGCAGCAACATGGAAAAAGAAAATAAAAAAAAATATTTAAACACTCATTCTGAACAAATCCCACCCCCCCAAAGAGATCCATTCGACAACAACCACTTTGATAGTTGCTGTTTAATATTACAGATGACTCAAAGTTCTGATTTGGGGTTCTGAGTTTTGGCCTTTACAGTAGTTTCCATTTCATCTATATAGAGCTCTCTGATTTTCATATTGATTACACCTCTCCACAAATAAAATCCCTACTTAGACCAGACAGTCAGCACAAATTACTGATTGAATAATTAATGTAATATGATGACGAGAGCTGTGCCAATAATATGTAATTTTGCTTAACTCAAATACCGTGCTTGTTACCAATAAATAACACCATCTTCTAAGAGTTATACAGGAACCAATATCTGAATACTGGCTGAAATGTTGGCCTGACATTACTCTATCCAGGTCAAACTGAAAGATTTACATCTCTCCCAATAAACCAGATACTCATTGCAGGTGGCAGAACTTACGAATGAATACGTTTGGGTGCTGACCTGCCTCCAGTACAGATCTCTCTCCAACTGAAAAGAATTTGGTGGGTCATGTAAAATGCCTGATGAAGTAAAGTCAGAAGAAGACAACTGAAATCAGACAAAAATGACAACATTCCCCATTCAAAAACTCCAGTGACTGGTGTCTTTGCTTCTATGATGTTTAAAGACTGTGAATGGATGACCCTGTCTTCACATGTTTCTGATGTGTTCCTACTGAAGTGTATTGGAAGTTCACTGGTTGTCTGTAGCTCTTAACTGTGAATAAATCCCGCATTCATAAAGGTTCTTAGCTTATATATGTTACTGAGACCTTGATCTGTAATCAGTTTTCAGAAGCTGCCATTTGATACTAATTGACCTCTTATTTCATAAAGATGAAAAATGTCTTAGTTTACTCACCGAATATGTGTGAAATGTCAGATTGTGCATCAGATGTAGATGTATGAGATTTGCGGATCAATATTGTTTGAATTTATGGCTATGATTTGTAGTTAACATGTTAAGAGCTCTTACAATCAAAAACAACAAGGTTAGGTTCATGAAGGTATTCATGTTCTTGCTCCTTTTAAGTGATCTTGAGATAATTAGGAAGAGATAAGACTGTGCTTTGTCTAATGGTCAGTGATTGGAGCTGCAGGGCTTTGTGGTAGAGGAAGGGGTTAAACTGTTATTTTGGGTAAAATCAAAAGGATGTAATCAGCAGACAACAGGTCAAAGTGAGTTTGCCGCTTTGTCATAAAAATCAGCTGAACAGCCCACACTGATATATCCTTCGCACGCAACCAATGCAACACCAACACTCGCGTGCCATGAACGAAAAAGTCTCCATGTATTTCCATGCTGGTGTGTATGTGTTGAGGTGAGCGTGTGTTTTGTGAGGTGGTTACTAGATCTCCTTCCTTCCCCTATGAAGTGTGAATACCAGATTAGTAACTGAGCCAGTGATTTCCTTGCTGCTCTCCTCTTACCTTGCAAGTCGGCACGTTCGCGCTCTGCAGCAGAAACAATGGTTGCGTGCGGAAATATCTTGGTCATTTATCTTTCTGTCACCTCTCCCTCTACAGTGGAGCACGGAGGTGTCATAACTGAACATAAAAGGGAAGGCAAAGGAAGGAGAGATCAGAGGACAAAAAAAAATGCAAGACAGAGTGTCTAAGTAGAGTCATGACCCACACTGACAAAGATAAAACAAGAGAGAGCAATAGCAACAAAAATTAATGAAGTACATCCAAGAGGAAATTCTTCTAATGGAAATGCATCCCTGAAGAAAGGCCCTGGCTTCTTGTTGCAAGGCAATAGTATAACTTCTGTGTGGGTACTTCAAGATGTAAAATATCAGAAGTATAGAAAACAGTTAACCTGGAACATTTATCAACCTTTATACACAATTACTGGCCTTTTTTTTTTTTTTGCTTAGACAGTATCAGCAAATCATTTATCAGCAACATGCCAATTATTTTAGTAATGGATATGATGACATTCCATCGAGCTTATTGAATTCACACCAGGACTAGAATGGTTTGCAATTTGAGTAAAATTTCACAAAAATGCTACTGGAGTAAGTTTTAGTGTTTCACAACTTGCAATTTTAGGCCTTGGTTTTTGGACAACTTACAACTTTCCAAATTGGAAAGTTAGCAGGAGCATCCCAGTTATTATTCCAATTATTTGGAAATTCTCACTTCCGAGGGGAAATAAAATGTACAGTTAGTCTATGGCACTCAGATAACCCAAGATGTGCAGATGCTGAATAAAAATACTTGCAAAGTTTTCTCTTTACACTGGTGGAAAATGTGTTACCATTTTAGTTTCAAACAAGCATTTTTCATCTTATTTTGACCTTCTATGCATGCATCTATTTTGTTTTTAATTTTATTCTAACATGTTCACAAAACTATTCAATATGGGTTTTTTTTGAAGCAGAAGGTGTCACTTCTTATTCAGACACTTCTCTGTAGAATACAAATATTACAGGTCATCTTAGTTCCTGTGGGGAAACAGCAAATGGAGGAGCTTGGCACGCAACAGTAGTCACGCATGGCATACAGTATATTAACATTTTCATCCCCTATGTACACATGCACGCACATCATCCCACTCGAACCTTCATACAGGGTGAACTATGTCAAGCAAGTCAGCCAATCCACGTGCTTAGAGAGAGAGAGCGAGACAGAGAGAGAGAGTGCTGTTCTGCTGTTAATGAAGAGGGCTCACTCTGCCTACTTTCCTGCCGATTTTTAAACCGGATAAATTACATATCTGGACTTCTACATTGTTATTAATATTATTAAAGAGATAATAATTTTTAACTTACGGGTATATTTCTGTGGACTCTATGAAACAAGGGCTTGAAAGTAGTTCAGCAGTCTACTAAATACAATATAATATCCAAAATAAATCTGAACATAAACAAAAGCATACATTAGCATCGAATTTAGTTTTTTTTTAAATAACCAAAGTGTTTCATATTATTGTAAAGTAAAGCCCTCGTATTTCTGACAACATTTATATGTTTTTGTGACTACAAAAACGGCAGGTTGTGAGCATTACCTTAAATAGACGATCTCCGAGTTAATGATTGTGCATTGCGTGCAGACTGTGTTTGTTCGGACACAGAATGGGGTAAGCAAGTTGAGAACGGACAGAGGTGACGGTCAACCTTGTTTATAAAACAAAGTTATTGTCCACCATTGTAAATATATTTGCTTGTTTTCTTGTGGAAGGAGGGTAAAAAAAGAGAAATAGTCAAAAAAAAAAAAAAATAAATAAATAAACAAATAACGCTGTGCATTTTGGAGTATCTCACATATATTTCTACTTTATGCATTTTTTTAAGACTTCAGAAAACATGCTTTATCTTATCTAGCTCGGCAGGGAACATAACCCAAATTAACTAAAACTGACGAATCAGTTCTGTGTCCCATATTCTCTAAAAAGTTGGCATCCTCAGTATGGATCAGCACCACAAGATACATGGCCCTATCATACTTAGGTGAACAAATAAGCCCCAGAATCCAGTTTAATTCAGTTCACAGCAATAATACAACCCCCCCCCCCCCCCCCCCCACAAAAAACAAAAAAAAAAAAAAAAAA
>NW_015116296.1:33912-40166 GCF_001443285.1 Poecilia latipinna
AACCCCCAAAACACTTTTTAAAACACCCACCAAAAAAAAACACCCCCCCCCCCCCCCCCGCCAAAAAAAAAACAAAAAAAAAAACAAGATAATACCAACTTTTAACTTACCAAGGTAGTTGGAAAAAAAAAAAAAAATCAAGCATTTGCCCAGATCTTCTAAAAGTATTCACACCTTTTGAACTTGCTAAATATTTCAACCACATATTTCAACCACAAACCTTAGGGCTTTTTATTTATTTACGTTATATAACATACTGTGTAGTGGATAAAAAATGTGTAAAGTTTTAAAAATCCTTTATGAATAAAAATCTGCTAAGTGTTTTATTTATCCCCTTTACTCTGCAACCGTTTAATAATCGAGCCCGACCAACTGCCTTGAGAAGTCACTTAATTTGTAAATAGAGGTCAAATGCATTTACAGTATAAATGCAGGCAGTGTTTTGCTCTCTTCAATACATCATATAATAAGACACTAAAAGTTTTTCTTTTCAGCAGGGAAAGTAAGGATGGTCATAGTTGATGGGAATAGGGATAGACCAAAATTAAGGCCAATAAAGGAAGAAACCTAAACAAGAGCCAGCTACAATTGAATGGTTTAGAATAAAATAATGTGCATGTCTTAGAATGGACTAGTCAAAGTCCAGACCCAAATTTAATTGCGATTGAGTAGAATTGGAAAGGGCTGTTCACAGACTTTCTCAATTCCAGACCAAATGAACTTAATCTATTTTGCAAATAACAATGGGCAGAAATGGACATGCAACATAAAAACACAAGGAAAGGTGGTTTTCTGAAGCATGGATAAACAGGGTGAGCGAGGGGGTTAAAAACAAATTCAGGATGTAATTTTAATTTTTATCATATAAACAAATTTAACTTTTTACTTCCACTTTTAAATTTTTTAAAACTTTTGTTTATCTTTCTCATAAGAATCCAATAAAATGGTTTGAAGTTTGTGGCTGTTCTGTGACAAAATGTGAAAAAGTCAAAGTGAGAACATTTGAAATGTACTGTGCAACAGCTTACATGTGTCGTACATTGTACTCTTTCTTTTTTTTAGATTGCCACAATAAAATGCAAAGTGATGTGTTTAACAAGAAGCATGACGGAGAAGGAGTCAATCGTCACATCTCATATTTATCCTGCCTGTTTGTATATAATGTTACAGCAGTGCAGAAAAGTGAGCAGTCATATCCTTTGCCCAGAATACTTTGTTGAGATAACACTTGCACACACTTGTTTTGCACACTTGATCAAGAAAGCTTATACTACTTTTGCACCGGCTGTTTTAAATGCTCCACAGATCTTTTTAAAGACCTTCTTTCATAAACTTGATTGTGTGTCTGTGAGCAGCTGCAACGAGTTGCTCTTCCTCTCTGTGATTTAATTCTGAAGACACACCAAAGGAGGGAGTGTGGAAAATCACAAGCATTACTGATTTATACACCTTGCGTTCAGATGAAAAGTGGAGGGAATCCAATGGAATGCTAAGATGAAATGAAGAAAAAAACCCTTGCGTGAGGAAGCTCTGGTTCTACAGGTACACACGAACCACTGAGGCTTTTGTGTGCCAAGCTTTATCTCCTTAATCAGTTCTCTCTGCCACTAGTTAATCATTTGTGCATGCCAGGTGCTCAGACACACTGGATTTATTACACGCAGTGGGAGAACAGAGGCAAAATGATGACACAGCAGCTGATAGTGCTGATTTAGCTGCAGGACAGAGGTGTAAACTACACGACCACTGCCCCTTTCTTTTGCACTGGGGGGGACACGTTATTTGTGTGCATTCCCAACATTTGATTTTCCTGTGTCTCAGCATGTCGATAAAAATATCCGAGTCCTTGTCAATGTTTAAAATTGCATACTCCTGCAACTATGATATGTGCGATTTGTGCTCCAAGGATAAAACATTAGTGGGAAACAAGCAGAAAGCATTTCTGTTACGCAATTTAGGTTGACTCAGGTAGAAAGAGTGTGTTAACATCACCGGCTGCTGTGAGCCGCCTTGGCATGTGTGATAAATGAGGGCAGTAATCCAATGACTCGTTACCTGGGTGTACTCTCACACCAGCAGATTAAAGATGGTGATCGTGATACGGCACCGCTCAAGAGACACGACAGAAACTACCGAAGGAGCTGCCACGCCTGGCCTGCGCATAAATCACAATGGCTGCATGCTAGAATGCTATTGTGTTTTTGTTGCCGCTGGTATCTGCAGGGTTATAGATGCGTGCATGCACCAGACATAACTGAGTGTGTGAAAATGACACAGGAAACAGTCTAGTTGTTTGTTGCCAATGGGTGTAACGTAGCTTAAGTAAATTTTGATCCCTTCAGGCCAACGCTTGTTGTCATTCACTTATTTCTGATACGTGTGCATGTTGTGAACAGAACTGCAAAACTCATTTTTCCTGATTTTCTTTTCCAAATTGTCTGCATGCTTGCTGAAAACTTGCCGTCCACAATCTGCAGCTTTTCCATGTGAAGTTAGAAAGAGCATCAGAAAGCACACAGCTTTTTTCCAAGGAAATGTTAGTGATGTCAAGCGACATGTAGTGACAAGAAAGTCTTTTATCCAGTCTGCCCTGTAGTGCCACATCAAATGATGTTACAAATAGATCTGCCAACAGCCTATTACTGAGCCCGTCAGGCGAGGAAGGATTTCAATCAATCGCAGCTGTGATTTATGAGGAATCAGTATTGCAGTTGTCCCCAAATTAAAACAGCAATTGTCGTAAAACTGCACCTGCCTCTCAAATTGAGCTGTTTCTTTGTAGAACAGTTCAACCCGAACCCAACAGGTTGTTTCAAAATAACAAAAATATTGCACAAAAAGGCTGTTTGTTTATCTTATCTCATTTTATTTAGCCTTTCCTTAACTAGGTGAGTTAGTACGAAAAAATTCTTATTTACAATAGCGACCTGGCGGGGAGGTAAGAACCCATTCAAAGAGCAAGCCGTATACGTTGCAGTAAATAAAACAAAACATTAACAACACTGTCATAAAACAGTAAAAGCAATACCTGTTGCTTTCAGGGAGACAGCAGTTCAGGAGTTAAAGTTTTGTCCTGCAACTGATGGGATGCCTGTTCAAACCCCAGACTGTCACAGTTGATTTGAGACACTTCACCTGCCTGGCATGCTGGTGGTGCTC
The DNA here is from genome assembly GCF_001443285.1 of Poecilia latipinna. Classification (NCBI taxonomy): domain Eukaryota; kingdom Metazoa; phylum Chordata; class Actinopteri; order Cyprinodontiformes; family Poeciliidae; genus Poecilia; species Poecilia latipinna. Next base: position 37,072 of record NW_015116296.1, read on the forward strand.
CAGCCACCAGCAGACCCAGTGGCAGCCTTGTTGACATTGTGGCTACAATGCAGCTAACAATGCTGCTTAAAAGAATACTAACTGCATGCTCAGGTTCCTACCTTTAAAACTAGTGAGGTTACACTGAGGATTTTTTCCTGTTCGATTTATTTATTTATTTATTTATTGACAGGAAATGGAGCACAGGATAAGAAACTGAAAGAAGAGAAATGTATTTAATTTTCATGATTTAAGAATGTGTCTTCTAATGTGCTTAAACAGAATCAGAATTTTATTAAAGTGAAAATTCTATGCAAGGATTGAATTCATTTAAATGTTATGTTCCAAAATGTTTGTTTGTTTGTTTTTTTCTTAAAATGTGCTATAAGTGGCTGCTAATGACCAAAGCAGCTTTATATTAAAAAATTTAGCAGTAACTCGGTATTACTATAGGTTTTTATCTATAAAGTAGTCATTCAAAAGGTGAAAAATAAATCTGTGAAGAACATTGTTTGGGACATTCAGCCCTTATTCGGTTGTACTGTAAAGTTACAGTACAACTGAGTAACAACAACAGAAAAGAATAAAACAAATGACAGACAATGGAAAAATCTATAGACTAATAAGTGAATGACGTGATGCCCTAAACATATAATATATTTATTTCAGACAAATTGTGATAAATGAACAAGAATTAGTTTAAGTCAGAACTGAGACTTAGTTCAAAATATTTGAAGTGGTGATTTAGGAATATAAATCAAATCATTTTGGCTAAAATGCAAGAACAACTGGATGTTGTCAAAAATGAACTTTCACAACCATATCACACCAAATCAATGGTTAGTTTTATTGGTCTATGAGCTGGCAGAAAAAAAACATCTTTTCACGCATAGCGACCATTCACACATGAATCACCTTATAAATATGACTGCACAGATCTTTGTCGTGACACAGAAACACTAGCCATTGTGTAACTGGTCAGCCACCCGTGACACAGGACAATTAGCTACACAGTGGAGCATTACATTAAACAAAGGCATTATATAATCATGCATTGTAAGATAATGTGCAATACAGGTGTCAGAAGTATCACTGGGCTACCAATCACTGTCACGCAGAGGTTATTTCTCTAGATAAAGCAACACTTGGATATGTATGTTTATCATCTTTAAACTTCAAAGTTGTCCACAGGCTATATGAAGAAAACAGCAACAGCAATTCCTTTTGCACAAATGCAGGTGTACAACAGTGCAGGTATGCAACTATGCCAATGTGCACTTCCAGTTCCCTCAGTATGAGTCATGAGTTTGCTTTCAAGCAATTTATGATGGTAACGAGATGTTACCATGAGACAGTGTGCAGAGAGAACTGGATAGTAGCCCAATAACAACTTTTAGGTTCTTTTCTACATAGAAGTTAATGATTAACCAAATGCATATATATATATATATATATATATATATATATATATATATATATATATATATATATATATATATAATTTTTTTAATAAAAAATAATAAAAGAACAATGTTCATTTTACTCAAACATATACATATGAAAAGTTAAATCAGAGAAACTTCGTTTTACGTGGTCTCTTAATTATTTTCAGGATGCATTGCAAATATATATATTATATAATCCTCATATATTACCCTTATTTAGCTCCAAGGACTAGATGAAAACATTGAGTCCTCAGAGCCAGCACATAAACAATCCCAAAGACACTCCCTGTGACACATGAATGAAAATGTTGGCTTTTTTTCTGAATGACAGGAACCGTCTGTCATTGAGAGGGCCACAATGTTTTCTTTAGTAACAGCAGAAATTAGGCAATCTCTGTCAGTACAGGCATGGGACTTGTTTACTCCGTTTGGCTGACTCTCACTTCATCGCAGTTTATTTTTTTGTTTTACCTTCTCTAAGGATGTTATGTAGAGCGTAGCAGAACAGAACCACTCTAAAAGAAAACAAAAATTAAAATATGTTCCCATACATATTCTATTCATATATCATAAAGCCACTCAACAACACAAGAAAAATATGTTTATTTTCATGTAGCAGTTTCCCATTTTGATCCAAGTTGAGAAAAAAGAAAGATATAAAGGAAGAAAGAGTTAAGTTAACATGTTTTAGTGTTACTCTGGCAAACCATAACACAATTAAATCCAGTTTTTATTCATTTCTTTGATGTAGTTTAATGAGACAAGGTTTTATAGCTCTTCCTACAGTGTAAGTGGCTCTCTGTCCTCAGGATGTATCCATCAAAGAGAAATGGTGAAATGCCAGCACTGCTTCTGAACATTGCCTGACTTCCAAGATGAGCTGTAAATCTAAAGTCCTTTTCAGCTACTAGTCAAATAGTTTTACATGCAGAAAGTTCCCAGCCTTCACATGTTCTGTCCAACTTTACTTTCACTCACAACACAACACTGAGCATCATGTAGGGATGCTCAGTGTTATATATCCAGGATCTCGAATACTAATCAGCCCACAACAGGCAGAGGGAATCAAAGCAAAACAAAATCCTGATCCTTTTTAAAGATGCAGTAGGTAACTTCTATAAAACATATATGTTCAATCTATCACCATCTCATAGTATAATATGAAACAGATAATGTGTGAAAAAATTGATCTTCTCCACCTCCTATATGTGCTGCTACTGTCATCTGAAGAAACGTACCGTTTTCTGTCAAAAACAACCAGTCAGAACCAGGAAGAGTAATCTTGGCGCTGTCAATCAACCTTATGAATGCACTGCTAAATGTGCTAATGGAACAACTCACAGTTACTAGCCAGCTGTGAATGCTAACTAGCCTTGGCATACACAGCAGGATCTGGTGACGAAGAGAAGCAGAGAGCAAGAGGGTAGAGATGGGGGTGAGAGTGGGGGGGGAAAGTGAGTAGCATGCATGATTGACAGCACTAGGAACCGCCTTCTGGTTCTGATTGGTTGTTTCTAGTTAGCACTGGGAGAAAGCCAAGGAGCTCAATTTTTTTACATATCATCTGCCTGATGTAATATTGTTATGACACACTCCAAAAAATGAACTTAGGGGGTTATCAGATTAATAAAAGAATATCATGTACTTTTAACACAATAATTTCATGTTTTA
>NW_015116297.1:0-22970 GCF_001443285.1 Poecilia latipinna
GAAAACCAAATATAAACTCGCAAAAAAATCAAAAAAAAAAAAAAAAAAAAAAAAAAAAAAAAACATTAAATAAGCAATGCTTAGTCTGGTGGCCCACCAGGCTTATAATCCACCGGGGGAAACCCTGGAACATGCACAACAAATTTTCCCATCCACTTCACAATTATGCCGTACCTCATGCTGGTCTATCACATAGGTAAGTTTGAGGTCGTAATATGACAAAAAGGCAAAACAAAAACAAAAACAAAGGGAGATGTTAGAGGATTTATAAGACTTTTGCGATGCTCAGTCTTGTCAGTGCGGCGATTCCAGTTTATAAACACCAGTTCAATCTAAAGGTAAAATCTTTTGAATGTAATCTTTTCATGACGGAGTGAGCTTCTTTTCTCCTTATGGTCAGACATGATGGTCTGCCATAACACGTCAAGCTCCCATCGGAGCACGCGCCATCTATGACTCTTTAATTTCCTCTGAAGCAGCTTCCTCGAGTTATCTACTTCCCGTGGATCCCGTACGAAGCTAAGCCTTGCATGCTTGTCAAGTCGCTGCATTGTAATGCTTCTGCCAGGAAAGCCGCCGCATTAAATCTGTCTCACCTTATTCAGTAAGAGGAAAAGGCTCTTACAGACTCTCTCATCCCTTTTGTGCTCCTCTCCAATGGGAACGCATAAAGCATGTATTGAAATGTTATTTTTGGTAATTTGCAAGAATTATGATAAAAAAAAAATTAAAAAAAAAAAAAGACAAAATCAGACCCTCTCTGCTGTAAAAGTGTTCTGATGAACAAGATGATTGCTCTTGTGTGGGCACTCTCAGCTTTTACCAACTTATTAGGTAGTTAAGCAACAGCAGACTTACTGTTAGAGACACAAAAGGGTCATTTACATCATCTTCCTGCACAGAAGGCTAATAAATGTCAGGAATGGCTTACTTTTTTTTATTGTGTCTCCAGGTTGTAATCAGGATAAGTGAAACTTAAATTATACTAATTAATATAAAGCCTTTAGTCTGGTCAGAAAATGAGCATCGTATCATGAATGCTAAACATCTTAGGATGTTCATTGCGATCTGGAAAAAAAAACAAACATCTGGACTCAACGCCAGATTTTTTTTAAAAATCACAAATTTGAAAAACAAAAGTGCAAATATATATATATCCCTTAATACTACGCTCTTTTTATTCGTCCATGTAAATCTTCGTATCTAAAGACAAGTCTAAGTTAGTCTCTTACTTTTCTCTCTCTTACTTGTAAGAGACCTTGAAATAATAATAAAATTCTCAGCAAAGCAGATACTCACAGTAGGAAGCCTTGGGACAAAAAAAGGCTTAGGCCTATTTGAGTTTCAAAACTGTGAAAGCGTTGGAACTAATGTTTCATTTATTATTAACACCAGCAAACTATAAAAGATTTCCTGTCTGATGACTCACAGCAAATGGGAGCGTGCGACTGCGGAGCATATCAGATTCGCCAAAGTGCAATGAATTAATGTCCGATCCATCTTGGAAAATGCCTTAAAGACCAACTAAAACAAATGTTTCATTCGGCGTCGTGAAGGCAGATGATATAAAACGGATGTAGACGTTATCAATAAGCACATTTAATGGACTAAATCAAATTCATCTCGGTCCTTTATGAAGTCCGACAGCCATTCGAGACGACTGGGAAGCGGTAAGGTCAGGACATATGCCTGAATAACAGGCGGCGCTCGCTGTGATTCATTTAATAAACACCGCAATGATAAATTATCCAGTCTGTTTCTTCTTCAGTGATGCAGCAGAGATGCTGCTGAAGCTCAATAGTTCACACATTAAATGCTTAACTTCCTGTTTGTGTGTTTACAACTTTGGTTGCTACAGTTTCTTCAAACAGTCTGATACTTACATTTTTAGTCGTCTTTTTTTTTTTTTTTCCAGCTAAAATTCATGCAAACCAATTCACAATTAACCAGAACCAGACAGTTTGGACATAACTGTTCAGTTCAACTTGTTAAAAGCAGTGAGCAGTAGTCTTTCTCAGGATTTCGCCTCTGACTTAGACTTTAAATTTTCAATCTGGGCTCTTCAAGAATGCAGCACACTCCCCTGCTTGATTGATGGAGCACAAGAGCTTCCTAAGTGGTCTGAGTATGCACGGGACTTTGTGGTGAATTATTGGTTGTTCATTATCATGATGGCGGCATATCTGAGTCACGGCGCTGTGTGGGGCAGCAGTAGTAACTTATCCATCGAATGTCGCCTACATAAACCGGTGTGATAATCAGAGAGCGTGAAGGAGAACCGGCATGCAGTGCAGCTGCTGTGGCTGCAACAATGTTGATTTAATTGATTTCGGGTCAAATACTGTACCAACTTAACACAAACAAACTTCGGGCACTTTGTGAAAAGCAGCTCAAATTCGTACAGAAATCTATAAAACGCAATTTGGTTCAAGGTGTCAAGAGGCTTGTTGGGATCAGCTCAGAGTAGTTAGTGAAAAACAGAGATTTGGGTTTTATAAAGGGGGACCCATGATACAAAATCCACATTTTTTTCCACATTTGTTTTTACTTCCATTTGAGTCTCAGCTGCTTTCAAAAACAGCCCAAGCGCTTAAAAAAACACCCAGCTGTTTTTATTAAATAAGTTGATGTTTTTTTTTTTAATTGTCTGGACTTTTCATAAACCTCCTGATCGTTGAGTCGCCAAACTGATGGTGAAGGTCCAAAAACATCCCAAATTTACTGTGAAATTCTGCACTCAACACCTTAGCGTAAAACATTATATAAGACATTATATAGAGTCGCATGTGGCAAACATTTCACCCAAAAATGACCTCTAACCTCTTGTCACATCAAATCCCACACAGCCAGGTGACGTATAACACCAAATGCCTGTTGATGTAAATTCAATACATTCCAGTGATTATATTGAAAGCTCTTCTCCGCTTAGTGGAAACGTGCTATATTATGCCTGATTTAGTTAGTTTTCTCCCAAAATACCTGACTTTACATTACCTATTAGCTGGGCCGTTGACTTCCTACGCAAGTTTACTTGATTCTCAACTCCCTTCAGTTCTCGGTCTGGGATTTCTCCCAGTAAGCTGGATTTCTCCAATCGGTGAACAGAAGAAGTTGTGAATGATGATGTTGATTTTCTGCTCTGTTTTAGCTTTTCAGGTAGTCTGTAGCTTTAGCAGCAGAGGAAGTGAAGGAAACCATTCAGTCCATGTTGGCTGAGCCAAAATGAAAAGATTTGTACTATTTTATTTGCTGTTAAAAGTATAAAAGTTGACGCTACCATATTCCCGTGCATATTTCCTCTGCCAATGTTTTATTACAGACAAGAATGTGGGAGGTGAAGCTCATTATTCACCCACAGCGTTATAGGTTGTAGGAATTAGTGGCGTAGGTGAAGTCATTACATTTTTTTGGATGCCCCAGATTTCCTTCCTTTTCTTGTTGTGTCTATTATCTTGGCGCCACCTTAATATGAGAGAAGCAGATGAGCAACAGAGTTGTTTCTGTCTAGAGTGCCACAAAACCCATAACATGATTACGCAGCGATGATCATGCCAGACACGGTCTCAATCTGGTCACGCGTATTTAGGGCTAAACGCTAAAGAGTAGGCAGACTGTCATTTTTGGTCAGGCTAATGGGCTGTTTCTTACCTCTGCAGAGTTAAATCTCTGCCATCTGCTGCATGCAGCCTCTCTCTCAACACCTCACCTCTCTCCCTGGAGCTGGAAACGGGCAAACGGCAGACCGAGAGGCTCTCCTGGCAGCTGAGTACAGGACCGGGAGCACGTGGACTCACACTTCACACTCTAACTCTGACTGTTTTTTATAACTTTTTTTTTTTTTTTTTAAAGTTTGTCCTCATAAAGCTAACAGGCACGGTCTCTTGATAGACACACACAGTCTGCAGCATTTATCAACAACAACAAAAACATGCACGTAAAAGTAAACTTGAGATTTGCAGTTGTTGGATCAATGTCGGGTTAGAGGTTTTCAAAAGATTATCAGAAAAAAAAATATGCATGCTCGCAGAGACCAACACAGAGGAGAAGCTGTCAGCGTCGATTACAGACGGATTGTGACTTAAACTAAAAAAAAAAAAAAAAAAAAACTGATTATGAAGAACATATCCAGCAGTTTAGGTTGGAAATGAGATACAATAAAAACTACAAGTTAATACTTTCTGTTTTACATTTATGTTAGTGAATATGTTGTGATTTTTTTCCTGTGTCCTGCTTAGCGCTTGTGGAGCCCTGCTGCGAGCGGAGTACATGTGACCTGATATCAATAAGCAGCTAAAAATTCCTATATATAAAGTTATCCAAAAATGATCTAGAGGATATAGTAAACATTTAACGAGACCAAACGTTTAACTTTTAAGCTTGCGGTGTGTGAGAGGAAACTAAAACTGCTCATCAGCAAAGTGAAACATGCTGTTGGCAGCCTCATACTGTATGTATTATAAGCCAGGCGGCCCACCAGGCTTTACTTGTGACCCCACCAGGCTAAGCATTGTTCATTTATTAGTTGTTGTTGTTTGTTTTTAGTGATTGCCTTTTTTTTTAAGACCTTACAGTTGGTGTTTAGGTATTAATCTTCCAGTCTTCCAAAAATGCATAACTAACAAATGATATTTTAAAATTTCCTGTCAACTTCAGACATTTTTTAACTCAAAAACATGGCGGGCGGCTGGATGAATCCTGTAGCGCCCTGAGCACCGGGCTTAGCAAGTTTTCTGAGGGGAAACCCTGGGGGGAATGTTTTTCTTCAGCAGCTTTGATGGGAATCTGGATGGAGCCGCTAGATGTTGCAAAGAGGAACTGAGACTGGAAATGAGCTTTATCTTCCAGGAAGATAACAACCTTAAACTTTATGTCGCAAATAATGATCAACACAGTTTTAACACTTCCCAGATCTACTTGCAAAAAGGCCCAATAAAATGAAATAAAATTTGAGGTTTGCGAAGTGACAAGCTGAGTATGAATGCTTTAAGCTAGACACCAACTGTGCAGGAAGCTTTTGTAAAGCTACGTTTTCCAGTTATCAGGGCGCAGTTTTTACACTCTCCTTGACCCACGAGCATTGCCAAGGTGAAATGCAGAAGGTTACGCATGTGTACCACACCCCACGGGAGGAAAACTGTAACAATCTGGCCCAGTGGCCAAACCAGGCCTGCAGGCATGGAGCCATATCACTCATGTTCTCTCGTGTACGACAGCCAGGGCACGGTGCCCTCTCTGCCGCCTCAGGAATACAGTAGCGTCGCCCCACTACGAATCGGAGTTTGTGACTCAGCTCCCATTTGCAAAGAAACCTGTATGCTGTATGTGAGGAGCTGAATGCTGCTGAAGCGACCCTCGACTCTCCAGCACCAGAGGAGCCATGATGCCTCCGAGGAGCAGTGCAGTCAGACAATTAGGGCTTTGTCTTTGTGACTCCAGCCTTGATGTGCTGCAGGCTTATGAGTAAAGACTGAACACGGAGCGTTATGACTCCAGAGCCAATCACTGGACTAAATATTCCTGACTCTGGTCCTGGACTTGGCTGGCTCCTATTGAGTCTTCCTGGCAATCTGGCAAACCGATGATGCCAGGTCTGTGGTGACACAGCTGAAGAAAAGCAAAGAGCAATCAGCAGCAGCAGCAGCAGCAGCAGCAGCTAAGTGTGGATTCGACTCAAATCGACGGGTTTAGCGTTCGTGACAGGAGGGAAATAACGGCACCGGTTTATGTTGGTGGGATTTACGGCAAGCTGTCGGACATTTAGTACAGGCCGTTATGTTCTCACTCTGTAATTATTATTTTTTTCTTTGCATTTAGTTTTTGATTTTTGGCACTCACTTGAGTATTTTTGTTATTTCACCTTTATCAAGACAGAAACTGAACAGCACTACTGATATATTAATGCATGCAATAAAAGTTTAAAAAGTGAGAAATTTAGTATAACAGAAAAAAACCCTAATTTGTATTAATGAAAATTTAATTAACTAAAAAAATGGTATTGTTGCTATGAATGGACTGATTGTTTTGGTTTGTTTGGTGTGTTTTTGATGTGTAGAATCAATAAAAAAAGTAAACACAAACACACACACACACACACACACACACACACACACACACACACATCTCCAAAAGAAATATACTGTACTATGCCCCAGTCAATAAGAAAATTAAAAACAAACACACATCAATGACATCCAAAGGAGTTGCAAAGTCATTGCTAAGGCTTCTGAAGTTCAGCGAATTAAACTGTGAAACACTGCGAAGCAGGAAAACAAAGTGTTTTGCCATTTCTTTGCTCTGAGTTTTAAATTTAATTCATCAGCTGTTCCACATTTTTTAAAGAATTTCCTAGTCTTGTTAAGAGAATTTACTTTAAAAAAGTCGTTAATTTTTAAGTAAACTGCTAAAGCCTTTTTTCTCTTTTCTTCCTTCCTTTCTCTCTTTCTATCTTCTTCTAACAATGTGCTGAGTTCTAGTCTTCGCTTGGTCTTCTGGGTAATCATTTGAGAACTTTCAGTGTTTTTGCTAGAGGCTCTTTCTGGTAACTCTTCGTGGGGTTGATTTAAGATCTCTAAAAACTGTGTTTAAGCTGTTGGGACAGATGTTGTGCAGCTGTAAAGATCATCAGGAAAATAAGAACCACGCTAATTGTGACAAAGACGAAACCAGAGGGAGCCTCATTATTATTATTACCTTATTATATGTGAACATTTTGATCTATTTAACAACCCGGGTCACAAACTTCTTTCACAGGATGAATTACAAAAAAAGGAAAGCTATATGGTAAAATGAAGCAGCAGAGTAAACAAAGAACTTGACTTCCTGGGTAATTAATGCATGCTTTAATTAATATTCACACTTTGACAAAAGAACTAGTCATAAAGTCAATACAGACGTACTTAATTCAAGTTAGTGTCAAATATCATGCATTAATATTTGCAAATTCTTGCTTAAAAATTTTCTTTGAAATGAACTACTTTGCTAATTAGCTTAATTTCGGGATTATCCATCCAGTGGCTATATCCACTCATCCCTGCTGGGTGGCAGGGAGGCTGGTGTCTGTCACTGGGCAAAAGACGGGGTAAAACCGACAACCTAACAGTCGTGTTTCCGGACTGTGGGAGGAAGCCAGAGTACCTGGAGAGAACGTGCAAACTCGAAGCAGACAGACTCCAGGCATCACATGCCGTCTGGATGTGNGAAAACCAAATATAAACTCGCAAAAAAATCAAAAAAAAAAAAAAAAAAAAAAAAAAAAAAAAACATTAAATAAGCAATGCTTAGTCTGGTGGCCCACCAGGCTTATAATCCACCGGGGGAAACCCTGGAACATGCACAACAAATTTTCCCATCCACTTCACAATTATGCCGTACCTCATGCTGGTCTATCACATAGGTAAGTTTGAGGTCGTAATATGACAAAAAGGCAAAACAAAAACAAAAACAAAGGGAGATGTTAGAGGATTTATAAGACTTTTGCGATGCTCAGTCTTGTCAGTGCGGCGATTCCAGTTTATAAACACCAGTTCAATCTAAAGGTAAAATCTTTTGAATGTAATCTTTTCATGACGGAGTGAGCTTCTTTTCTCCTTATGGTCAGACATGATGGTCTGCCATAACACGTCAAGCTCCCATCGGAGCACGCGCCATCTATGACTCTTTAATTTCCTCTGAAGCAGCTTCCTCGAGTTATCTACTTCCCGTGGATCCCGTACGAAGCTAAGCCTTGCATGCTTGTCAAGTCGCTGCATTGTAATGCTTCTGCCAGGAAAGCCGCCGCATTAAATCTGTCTCACCTTATTCAGTAAGAGGAAAAGGCTCTTACAGACTCTCTCATCCCTTTTGTGCTCCTCTCCAATGGGAACGCATAAAGCATGTATTGAAATGTTATTTTTGGTAATTTGCAAGAATTATGATAAAAAAAAAATTAAAAAAAAAAAAAGACAAAATCAGACCCTCTCTGCTGTAAAAGTGTTCTGATGAACAAGATGATTGCTCTTGTGTGGGCACTCTCAGCTTTTACCAACTTATTAGGTAGTTAAGCAACAGCAGACTTACTGTTAGAGACACAAAAGGGTCATTTACATCATCTTCCTGCACAGAAGGCTAATAAATGTCAGGAATGGCTTACTTTTTTTTATTGTGTCTCCAGGTTGTAATCAGGATAAGTGAAACTTAAATTATACTAATTAATATAAAGCCTTTAGTCTGGTCAGAAAATGAGCATCGTATCATGAATGCTAAACATCTTAGGATGTTCATTGCGATCTGGAAAAAAAAACAAACATCTGGACTCAACGCCAGATTTTTTTTAAAAATCACAAATTTGAAAAACAAAAGTGCAAATATATATATATCCCTTAATACTACGCTCTTTTTATTCGTCCATGTAAATCTTCGTATCTAAAGACAAGTCTAAGTTAGTCTCTTACTTTTCTCTCTCTTACTTGTAAGAGACCTTGAAATAATAATAAAATTCTCAGCAAAGCAGATACTCACAGTAGGAAGCCTTGGGACAAAAAAAGGCTTAGGCCTATTTGAGTTTCAAAACTGTGAAAGCGTTGGAACTAATGTTTCATTTATTATTAACACCAGCAAACTATAAAAGATTTCCTGTCTGATGACTCACAGCAAATGGGAGCGTGCGACTGCGGAGCATATCAGATTCGCCAAAGTGCAATGAATTAATGTCCGATCCATCTTGGAAAATGCCTTAAAGACCAACTAAAACAAATGTTTCATTCGGCGTCGTGAAGGCAGATGATATAAAACGGATGTAGACGTTATCAATAAGCACATTTAATGGACTAAATCAAATTCATCTCGGTCCTTTATGAAGTCCGACAGCCATTCGAGACGACTGGGAAGCGGTAAGGTCAGGACATATGCCTGAATAACAGGCGGCGCTCGCTGTGATTCATTTAATAAACACCGCAATGATAAATTATCCAGTCTGTTTCTTCTTCAGTGATGCAGCAGAGATGCTGCTGAAGCTCAATAGTTCACACATTAAATGCTTAACTTCCTGTTTGTGTGTTTACAACTTTGGTTGCTACAGTTTCTTCAAACAGTCTGATACTTACATTTTTAGTCGTCTTTTTTTTTTTTTTTCCAGCTAAAATTCATGCAAACCAATTCACAATTAACCAGAACCAGACAGTTTGGACATAACTGTTCAGTTCAACTTGTTAAAAGCAGTGAGCAGTAGTCTTTCTCAGGATTTCGCCTCTGACTTAGACTTTAAATTTTCAATCTGGGCTCTTCAAGAATGCAGCACACTCCCCTGCTTGATTGATGGAGCACAAGAGCTTCCTAAGTGGTCTGAGTATGCACGGGACTTTGTGGTGAATTATTGGTTGTTCATTATCATGATGGCGGCATATCTGAGTCACGGCGCTGTGTGGGGCAGCAGTAGTAACTTATCCATCGAATGTCGCCTACATAAACCGGTGTGATAATCAGAGAGCGTGAAGGAGAACCGGCATGCAGTGCAGCTGCTGTGGCTGCAACAATGTTGATTTAATTGATTTCGGGTCAAATACTGTACCAACTTAACACAAACAAACTTCGGGCACTTTGTGAAAAGCAGCTCAAATTCGTACAGAAATCTATAAAACGCAATTTGGTTCAAGGTGTCAAGAGGCTTGTTGGGATCAGCTCAGAGTAGTTAGTGAAAAACAGAGATTTGGGTTTTATAAAGGGGGACCCATGATACAAAATCCACATTTTTTTCCACATTTGTTTTTACTTCCATTTGAGTCTCAGCTGCTTTCAAAAACAGCCCAAGCGCTTAAAAAAACACCCAGCTGTTTTTATTAAATAAGTTGATGTTTTTTTTTTTAATTGTCTGGACTTTTCATAAACCTCCTGATCGTTGAGTCGCCAAACTGATGGTGAAGGTCCAAAAACATCCCAAATTTACTGTGAAATTCTGCACTCAACACCTTAGCGTAAAACATTATATAAGACATTATATAGAGTCGCATGTGGCAAACATTTCACCCAAAAATGACCTCTAACCTCTTGTCACATCAAATCCCACACAGCCAGGTGACGTATAACACCAAATGCCTGTTGATGTAAATTCAATACATTCCAGTGATTATATTGAAAGCTCTTCTCCGCTTAGTGGAAACGTGCTATATTATGCCTGATTTAGTTAGTTTTCTCCCAAAATACCTGACTTTACATTACCTATTAGCTGGGCCGTTGACTTCCTACGCAAGTTTACTTGATTCTCAACTCCCTTCAGTTCTCGGTCTGGGATTTCTCCCAGTAAGCTGGATTTCTCCAATCGGTGAACAGAAGAAGTTGTGAATGATGATGTTGATTTTCTGCTCTGTTTTAGCTTTTCAGGTAGTCTGTAGCTTTAGCAGCAGAGGAAGTGAAGGAAACCATTCAGTCCATGTTGGCTGAGCCAAAATGAAAAGATTTGTACTATTTTATTTGCTGTTAAAAGTATAAAAGTTGACGCTACCATATTCCCGTGCATATTTCCTCTGCCAATGTTTTATTACAGACAAGAATGTGGGAGGTGAAGCTCATTATTCACCCACAGCGTTATAGGTTGTAGGAATTAGTGGCGTAGGTGAAGTCATTACATTTTTTTGGATGCCCCAGATTTCCTTCCTTTTCTTGTTGTGTCTATTATCTTGGCGCCACCTTAATATGAGAGAAGCAGATGAGCAACAGAGTTGTTTCTGTCTAGAGTGCCACAAAACCCATAACATGATTACGCAGCGATGATCATGCCAGACACGGTCTCAATCTGGTCACGCGTATTTAGGGCTAAACGCTAAAGAGTAGGCAGACTGTCATTTTTGGTCAGGCTAATGGGCTGTTTCTTACCTCTGCAGAGTTAAATCTCTGCCATCTGCTGCATGCAGCCTCTCTCTCAACACCTCACCTCTCTCCCTGGAGCTGGAAACGGGCAAACGGCAGACCGAGAGGCTCTCCTGGCAGCTGAGTACAGGACCGGGAGCACGTGGACTCACACTTCACACTCTAACTCTGACTGTTTTTTATAACTTTTTTTTTTTTTTTTTAAAGTTTGTCCTCATAAAGCTAACAGGCACGGTCTCTTGATAGACACACACAGTCTGCAGCATTTATCAACAACAACAAAAACATGCACGTAAAAGTAAACTTGAGATTTGCAGTTGTTGGATCAATGTCGGGTTAGAGGTTTTCAAAAGATTATCAGAAAAAAAAATATGCATGCTCGCAGAGACCAACACAGAGGAGAAGCTGTCAGCGTCGATTACAGACGGATTGTGACTTAAACTAAAAAAAAAAAAAAAAAAAAACTGATTATGAAGAACATATCCAGCAGTTTAGGTTGGAAATGAGATACAATAAAAACTACAAGTTAATACTTTCTGTTTTACATTTATGTTAGTGAATATGTTGTGATTTTTTTCCTGTGTCCTGCTTAGCGCTTGTGGAGCCCTGCTGCGAGCGGAGTACATGTGACCTGATATCAATAAGCAGCTAAAAATTCCTATATATAAAGTTATCCAAAAATGATCTAGAGGATATAGTAAACATTTAACGAGACCAAACGTTTAACTTTTAAGCTTGCGGTGTGTGAGAGGAAACTAAAACTGCTCATCAGCAAAGTGAAACATGCTGTTGGCAGCCTCATACTGTATGTATTATAAGCCAGGCGGCCCACCAGGCTTTACTTGTGACCCCACCAGGCTAAGCATTGTTCATTTATTAGTTGTTGTTGTTTGTTTTTAGTGATTGCCTTTTTTTTTAAGACCTTACAGTTGGTGTTTAGGTATTAATCTTCCAGTCTTCCAAAAATGCATAACTAACAAATGATATTTTAAAATTTCCTGTCAACTTCAGACATTTTTTAACTCAAAAACATGGCGGGCGGCTGGATGAATCCTGTAGCGCCCTGAGCACCGGGCTTAGCAAGTTTTCTGAGGGGAAACCCTGGGGGGAATGTTTTTCTTCAGCAGCTTTGATGGGAATCTGGATGGAGCCGCTAGATGTTGCAAAGAGGAACTGAGACTGGAAATGAGCTTTATCTTCCAGGAAGATAACAACCTTAAACTTTATGTCGCAAATAATGATCAACACAGTTTTAACACTTCCCAGATCTACTTGCAAAAAGGCCCAATAAAATGAAATAAAATTTGAGGTTTGCGAAGTGACAAGCTGAGTATGAATGCTTTAAGCTAGACACCAACTGTGCAGGAAGCTTTTGTAAAGCTACGTTTTCCAGTTATCAGGGCGCAGTTTTTACACTCTCCTTGACCCACGAGCATTGCCAAGGTGAAATGCAGAAGGTTACGCATGTGTACCACACCCCACGGGAGGAAAACTGTAACAATCTGGCCCAGTGGCCAAACCAGGCCTGCAGGCATGGAGCCATATCACTCATGTTCTCTCGTGTACGACAGCCAGGGCACGGTGCCCTCTCTGCCGCCTCAGGAATACAGTAGCGTCGCCCCACTACGAATCGGAGTTTGTGACTCAGCTCCCATTTGCAAAGAAACCTGTATGCTGTATGTGAGGAGCTGAATGCTGCTGAAGCGACCCTCGACTCTCCAGCACCAGAGGAGCCATGATGCCTCCGAGGAGCAGTGCAGTCAGACAATTAGGGCTTTGTCTTTGTGACTCCAGCCTTGATGTGCTGCAGGCTTATGAGTAAAGACTGAACACGGAGCGTTATGACTCCAGAGCCAATCACTGGACTAAATATTCCTGACTCTGGTCCTGGACTTGGCTGGCTCCTATTGAGTCTTCCTGGCAATCTGGCAAACCGATGATGCCAGGTCTGTGGTGACACAGCTGAAGAAAAGCAAAGAGCAATCAGCAGCAGCAGCAGCAGCAGCAGCAGCTAAGTGTGGATTCGACTCAAATCGACGGGTTTAGCGTTCGTGACAGGAGGGAAATAACGGCACCGGTTTATGTTGGTGGGATTTACGGCAAGCTGTCGGACATTTAGTACAGGCCGTTATGTTCTCACTCTGTAATTATTATTTTTTTCTTTGCATTTAGTTTTTGATTTTTGGCACTCACTTGAGTATTTTTGTTATTTCACCTTTATCAAGACAGAAACTGAACAGCACTACTGATATATTAATGCATGCAATAAAAGTTTAAAAAGTGAGAAATTTAGTATAACAGAAAAAAACCCTAATTTGTATTAATGAAAATTTAATTAACTAAAAAAATGGTATTGTTGCTATGAATGGACTGATTGTTTTGGTTTGTTTGGTGTGTTTTTGATGTGTAGAATCAATAAAAAAAGTAAACACACACACACACACACACACACACACACACACACACATCTCCAAAAGAAATATACTGTACTATGCCCCAGTCAATAAGAAAATTAAAAACAAACACACATCAATGACATCCAAAGGAGTTGCAAAGTCATTGCTAAGGCTTCTGAAGTTCAGCGAATTAAACTGTGAAACACTGCGAAGCAGGAAAACAAAGTGTTTTGCCATTTCTTTGCTCTGAGTTTTAAATTTAATTCATCAGCTGTTCCACATTTTTTAAAGAATTTCCTAGTCTTGTTAAGAGAATTTACTTTAAAAAAGTCGTTAATTTTTAAGTAAACTGCTAAAGCCTTTTTTCTCTTTTCTTCCTTCCTTTCTCTCTTTCTATCTTCTTCTAACAATGTGCTGAGTTCTAGTCTTCGCTTGGTCTTCTGGGTAATCATTTGAGAACTTTCAGTGTTTTTGCTAGAGGCTCTTTCTGGTAACTCTTCGTGGGGTTGATTTAAGATCTCTAAAAACTGTGTTTAAGCTGTTGGGACAGATGTTGTGCAGCTGTAAAGATCATCAGGAAAATAAGAACCACGCTAATTGTGACAAAGACGAAACCAGAGGGAGCCTCATTATTATTATTACCTTATTATATGTGAACATTTTGATCTATTTAACAACCCGGGTCACAAACTTCTTTCACAGGATGAATTACAAAAAAAGGAAAGCTATATGGTAAAATGAAGCAGCAGAGTAAACAAAGAACTTGACTTCCTGGGTAATTAATGCATGCTTTAATTAATATTCACACTTTGACAAAAGAACTAGTCATAAAGTCAATACAGACGTACTTAATTCAAGTTAGTGTCAAATATCATGCATTAATATTTGCAAATTCTTGCTTAAAAATTTTCTTTGAAATGAACTACTTTGCTAATTAGCTTAATTTCGGGATTATCCATCCAGTGGCTATATCCACTCATCCCTGCTGGGTGGCAGGGAGGCTGGTGTCTGTCACTGGGCAAAAGACGGGGTAAAACCGACAACCTAACAGTCGTGTTTCCGGACTGTGGGAGGAAGCCAGAGTACCTGGAGAGAACGTGCAAACTCGAAGCAGACAGACTCCAGGCATCACATGCCGTCTGGATGTGCAACATATCGATGCCCTAGTTTAATCTGACACACTTTTTTAGCATCCTTTGACGACTGCGACCGTGACGTGCTACTTTGGGAGACAGGATACATTTTTAGAGACATTGCATGAACTGGAGATTCTCACCTTCACCCACATCACCACAACCCCACTGGTGCTTCTTTTCCTTGAATTGATTCGTCTGATATCCTTCTGCAACCGGAGCTTGGTCGAAGGCGAGTTTGTTGTTTTTGTTTTTGTTTTGTTTTGTTTTTTCACTGTGGAAGATTAATAAGGGGCACAGTGACGGGTCAGGAAAAAAAAAAAGAGGACGATGAAAAGATACAGTTCACAAGCGAAGGTCGTCACAACGCCTTAAAAAGAGCATGAATTGGCTGCATCTCATGGGAAAACTGCAAACTCACTGTCGATTGAAATATTAATACATTTTTCTTCCACTTCAAAGACAGGCTTGGCAATAGCTTGATTGTTTTTTGGGTCTTTTTTTTTTTTTTTCCACTTTCAGTATGAAGCATGTACCTTTCCTTTCCCCAGGTAACTCTACGAGGAGAAGATTAATCCCAGACACACCACTCTTAAGCTCCTTCCCCAACATTTTCCACACTCCCTTTTGCCTTTTCTTTTCATGCGTTTTCCTTCATTGGCTGCACAGCTGTTCCTCCAATAATTACCGGGCATCATCCGTGACACCCCCCGCCCACCCCCACAACTTGCTGTTCTTCAGTCTGCTGTATGTGAACACGCACGCACGCAGTTTTTCCTGCTGACGTACGGGAACCTCGAGATTTAAAGGCTGCAAGGTTGTTAAAGGGAAAGAAGCAGATGGATGAGGACTGTCTTGAGTGGCTCCAGGAAATTAACACCGTCTTTATTGCCTCTTGCCCGTTACCTTCACCACCCACACACACACACACACACATAATACACAAGGCATTTAACTATTACCAGTACAATGCTGCCCGCTATGGCAACTCCCAAAGCTCAAAAGAAGGGGGGTAAATGTCAGGATTATATGAAAGCATGAGCTGTAATCAGACGATAATGGCGTCTCCCATGATGGCGAGTTGACAGAAGGATGATCGAGCCTCTGGGAGGCTGTTGTCAATAACCTGCTGAAGCAGATAAAATGACATTACAGTCAATTAGCTGACAAGCTCACACAGATGCACGCCGCAGTGCCTCGTTCTGTACAATGGAGCAGGCTGAAGCCAACAGACTCTGTCGACTAATTTTACGGCAGGAACTGAGACAGGCATACTCTACAGCCTGCACACAAGCAAATCTGAAATGCGATTGCTTTGTTGAGTGTTGCTGTTGAAGTTATTAAGAGATAGCCAAAACAATGGCACAACAAATGACCCCAAAGAGGATACAGAGGGCAGCAGACAAGGATATTGGAGTGTCTAGGATTTGTTTCTGAGCCGCTGGAGGAGCAGGGCACTCCACTCACCCCCACTCCACGAGCTTTTTAGGTGAATTGGAAAACAATGTTCTTCTGCGATCAGCGCAGCGACACGAACAGCAGAAAAACAATGGAGGCGAGGCGGAGATCCATAGCTTAGGTGGGAGAATAGGTTGACAGGACGACTTTTAGTCGTTTCACAAGTCTGACCTTTACGGAGGCGTGGCCGTCGACGAAAGAAAGCCTCTAGAAGAGCAGGCTGTGGTTTGCCGAGCCACGGGGGAGGCAGAAAACATGCCGAAGACAGTTCTCCGGTTCTCTGGAGACCAAACATGAACACTGTGACATCCACCGCAACACCGCGCGTGGTGTAAAACCTGACCGGATGTGTGGAAAGAGAAGTAGAACAAAATGAAAGACAGAAAACAAAGTGAAAGTTCACCGTCCAGCTAGACAACGAGCCCACAACATACACCCAAGACCTCCTGTGAAATAGTTATGATAAAAATAACACCTAATTCTGTGACTAAACCATCCAATCTCACTGAGCTTAAATTATTTTGCCATGACAAGATGGGGAAAAAAAGGACCAATCTCTAGATGTGCAAGTTTGGTAGAGACATTCTCCGAGAAACTTGTAAAGTGATCTTCAGTGTAATAAAAGACACTTATAAATAAAATGTATTGTTGTTATAATTACTTTGTATTGCAAGAAAATAAATTAATCTAAGTTCCCCTGGTGTTAATATCTTTTCACACACTTTATATTTTTGTTCTATTCGCTTTAAAATGATAATAAACTAATCTGATGTTATCTGACGCAGGACAGATACTTCAAAGTCATTAAAAAAAAAAAAAAAGACTAAACAACTCAAAATAACACGGCATAATGACACCGAAGGGAGTGCATGGTATCCTGCCCTTGACGTCCGCTGAGGTGATTTCCTAACAGCTAGCCCGGCGCTAATTTTCTTTCTGGCCGCACGTAATTTGTCAGAGAAAATGTTGTTTGTTCCCACCAAAGAGAAATGAGGAAAGGCACATTTTTTGACCCCAAACGTACAGTCTGCTTCATCTTTGTAAACTCACCTCCACTTCACTGCTCCCCTCTTCCTTTTCCGCGTGACTCTCATGGCCTCTGTGCGCTGAAATCACCATCTGGGAAAGCCTGATAAGCTCCGAGGCAGACACCAGCATCGGAGCACTGGGTTGAAGAGCTGCCTCGAGACAGCCAGTAGGTTAGCCATACCACTGCATACCCTTCCAAGCACAGAGGGTTAGGACATGGCAAACAATATCTGCCTGTCTTTTTTTTTTTTTTCCCATTAGCAATTTTTATATGTATCTTTCTCATTTTTCCCCCCTCTTTTTTCACGCCTCAGTAGAATTGTATGACTGCAGCATAAAGTTTATGTCGAACAACTTTTCTAAAAAGTCACTGCTGTGTGTCATCTTGCAGGTGTAAGAGATTATCCTCTACTTTAAAGCTTATGTATCCTCAGTCTACGGGATTTCTCTCTCTCTGAAAGGCCTTTATGAAACAAAGCTCATGTTTATTCATTCAATCCTTAAACCTGTACAAAATCACCGGCAGAGCTCGGTTGTCACAGGCCGAAAAACCCGAGTCATCGCTATTAGTCATAAACTGCTGTGTTGGGAGCCTGTACAGAATGGAAATTGGTCTATTTCACCAGATGTATCAAAAAAGCTGTGCCCAGAATGAAAAAAAAAGAAGAAAAAAGACACCTGGACGATACAGTGCAAGAACCCCCAGAGCTTCGATGTAAGAAATTAAGTTAAAATGGATTAGCTTGTTTTTTTTTTATATATATAGGTGTATCAGTTTCTAAATGTTAGGTTAATTTCCTCTGTGACGTCTTTAAGTTGAACTGACAACCTGTCCTGTTTAGGGTCCAACCTTTTGCCAATAGGCTACTTGGATGGACTCCAGCTACACTAGCAAGCTTATTAAAATATTGTACAGTTTACTTCCTATATTTATCTTAAAGGGGGTGTTCAGAATATATTGGATGAATCTGTTGGTGTCTTATTAATTCAGATAAGTAGGCTCTGGCTAACGCTAACAGCTAGCTTGAGAGAGATCACGATCAAACTGGATTTCTAACGCATTTAAAAACCTCAGATCTCAAAAAAATGTTAAATTGGTTTAAGCCAATGCTAGTTTAGAGCTTCTTGAAAACAAAAATAGTTATGTTTTTTTTTTTTTTTTAGAGTATATCTAAAACATATGAAAAAACATGCAGTTTGGGAACCTGAAATAACCAAGCGCAATACTACTCAACATGCTATTAGCTTGTGTTTGGAAAGCATTAATTTAGCTTGATGCTAATAAGCGCAACTCTTCATATTCATGTATATTTGGTGTTTAAGCTATCAAAATACGCAGGTATATGCGTTTTTAGAATATTTCTGCCCAGGCGAATACCGGGCTCCACTAAAATGCAATTTGAAAACATTTGCTGTCAGAGTAACTATATGACATAAAAGCTAAAATGTGGCAGGAAAATCAAAAAAAATATTATGGCGGTTTAAGTAAACACTATTTTATGAAGTTACTCTGGTGGGAAACATTTTTTTATCTTCTAAGTATGTCTGATTTCTGTGCAAACGTAGTGATTGAAGGTTCAGAAAATAACATTCGTATGAACCGCATTGACGTTTTCCACATCGGAGTTGTCATTAGAAGGCTGTTTTGCTCTTGGCCCCTCTCAGACTGTTAGCTTTACCGTCAACAACTCTGTGCTAAATGAAGACACCAGTCTGCTGCAGGAAACATTGATTGCTTATAACCTTTTAACTTAACATTACATCAAGAATCCTGAACTATTCCTTTATGCCATATAATGTGGGTAGAGAGAGGAGCCTTGTAACAGAGAGTGCACCTCTCACCCAAGGGAATTAATGGTCTGTTTTTCTGCCCTTCTGACCCCGACTTGCACTTTTCCCTCCCACTGGATCCGTCTTCCTCTATGATTTATGTAACTTCTCCATATGAAACACAAATAAAATAGCTCAAAAATAAGTTGGAAAATACTGACCCCGAGTGCCAACATTAGATCATCCTCCTGCAAAATGGACTCAGTGTAGCTTACATTACACTTTCCTGTTGTTTCCAGCTCCGTTTGTAAATGATGCAACTATGGCCCATTCTTTATTTTTTGAACAGGCGTTTGTGGCGTGTGAGATTTTCGTTTGTTTGGCTCTGCCAACTTTCTGCGTTGCTGGCGTGCCATTTTAAAAATAGGTCAAGGACACGCACCAACACACATAAATGAGACAGAAAGCCAAGCAAATCAGTCACTACGCAGCGTTTTGTGACCGATTCGCTGACACGAATGACTGAAAGCAACAACTTACAATTAACTTTGGCTGAAGGGCGGCCAGTGATTATTTAAGGATTGTATATAGCTTAGCAGACCTGGTGAAAACTTAAACCCAAGATGACTTTGAGGCCACAGTGCTAACTAAGTCACCACATAGTCTGTATTGAGGTTTGTTGAGCAACAAGCTAAAGGAAAGTAGCACTTCTTTCCCTTAGCTTCAAGCCCTGCAGTGTTTCTCTTGCAACTGCTCAGACAAAGCAGGACTGAATACACCCCATTATTTTACATGACTGCATCTACATTATGTCCTTGACCGCAGAAAAGCAATTTGTCGGCACATATACGGCAAGTTTATCTACCACTGGAAATATTGTAGCAAAACCGTCTTTTAAAGCGGTGCAGCGGTGCGGAGGATGCGATCTCAATTTAGAGTAAGAGACACATTTTGGGGCACCCCGCATTCAGAGTCGCAGATGTTCCTTTTCTGCTCCTGACTCCCTTGTGTGCCTTGGAAAGATTTTGTGTCGTTAGCTGCACCAAAACATGTCAAGGCGTTCCCCATGGGGGCTTTTGACCCTTTTAAATACTGCATTTATATTATCATTCTCTCCCTATTGCCACATCGAGCCTCCATCAACGCCGCAGTTTCTCCCCTCCTGCTAGCAGAGCAAACGCATTAGAAGCAATTTTATTGCCACATCTACAGTCATCTTCACTCACTTTAGCTCAGTGATTTTAACCCACCTCTGGTTGAATCCTGTCTCATCCAGCCTCTTTAAATGGACTGCGTTCCAGAAAAGCAAGCCCGGGCATCCCGGAGGAAATCTAAAGAGATCTAGATCATCCTTTCTGGACACTAACTTATTCATGTGGGGTTTGAGGAAGGAAATAAAAAAATACACGGCGGCGCTGTAGGCCAGAGGCTATACGGTCTGTGTGCAATGCAGGAGGAGTGTGGCGAAAGGTTTGCGGGATGGCTATCAGATAAGGTTAGGGAAAAGGGATTTGCTATCCATTCCTGCAGATTTGATCAGCACACTGCCGCCAAAAGAAGGCGTAGCAATTCTGACACTATTGCTTCAGAATAAGAATATTAAAGGTTCGACGGGCAGATAGTTGCACAAAGCCTGGATCAATGAATTGAACGTTAAACTCGGAGCAAACTTCAGAAATCTGAAGAACACAAAACACCCTAAGAGTTGGTTGGGATTGAGTTGAAGGGATTATTTCATTTTAGATCAATTCAGTAATAATAATAATTTAAAATAAGCTGTGATGGTAATAATAATACAAACTGAAGAACATGGTTGGAGAGATCCAGTGTCAAGGTGGCATTTAGGCCAATTTTACAAATTGTCTCGTCACATTGGAGGGAAATAAAACTGAATCGTTAAAACTACTGTATATGTGAAAACTCTAAAACCATATCAATGTATATTTACACACACAGTATAAAATTTGTCTGACATGAAATCAGACAAATTGCTTTAGCTTGGAATGATCAAAATATTGCTTTTTGCCAGCCCTCTGAACAATGTGAGATAGATTTTTTGGGAAATTGTCTTACTTTGTTTAGATTCAGAAATTCTCATAAGTGTCATTAAGATTGTCTTAAAAACTGTAGGATTTCCATCAGGTGTTTTTTTTTTTTTGGTTTTGTTCCACAAGTTTCTCACAATGCTTTGCTAGAATATTGTCTCATTCCTCCTGACTGGTATCACTGATAAGGAGGCCAGAAAATGTGACTGGCACCGAGTGTGAGGAGTCCAACGGACAGATGGGACGCCGTGGAGACCTGGGAGAGGCGATTAAGAAAAGGACATCAGGTCCGAGACGAAACATATGCTGACACACGAAAGCCTGAAAATATTCAGCCTAGATGGTGTTATTATTTTTGCTCCAGCTGCTGAACCAGTTGTGTTAAATGAATGCAATCTATAGCAAAGTAACTGGTTCAAAATATATAAAAGATTTACTATTAAACAACTGGAAAAGTATGTCGCAGCACCATAACAACACCACCTCTTAGCAGTGCAATGAAGAACACAGTTGTCGAGCCAAGCTTACTACTGTAGATCACATACACAGCCTTCAGTTCCCTTAAGCGCGACTGATGAAAACGGCCAGAGAAGGAGCAGAATTTGAATAAAAACATATTTAAGTCTCCTATTTTGACACTCAACTTTCACTTTTTCATTTCGAAACACCTTATGTAACAGGTTTCTTTCGTGTAGACTCATATGTTTCATAGAATGTCGAAAACTTGTATCGTTTCTAAGACGTTAAAATAACTGAAGTTGTGTGTTTAGACTGCTGTCAGCATGAAACTCGGTGACCTCTGCTAATTATAGCTCCCATATCATAGAGAGGGGATTTATTCAAATTAGTCATGTCATTATCCTCAATATTACTCCACTAAATATCACTTACAGATGTCTAGTCAGTCTCAAAGAGTCCTCTTTTGCCTCTTCACGGTCAGCAGTAGGAGTAACACTGAACACAAGCTTGTAAAACAGGAGCAATAATGACACAACACGCTATCTAATAAACATGTTTTACGAAGAGGAAGTACAAAAGATATCTGCCATTCCTTCACGTTTACGGGAAGCGTCTGACGGCGGATGTGCTCTGCAAGCTTCGCTAAACAACATCAATGTGACTCGTGCGTACTGTAAGGAGAGATAACCGGGCTCGGGGTGTGAATACCGAATAACGAGTGTGGACGAACGGAAGATGGATCACATTAATCTGCTCGGCAGAAAAGCCCCTCCCCGGCTCCTCTCCTTACAGCCGACACCACAGCCTTCACCATCTGATGAGCAATTAGCATGCCCCTCGCCCGAGTTTGCATCACGATGATCCGTTCATTTCCGTGATGTAATTATGTGTATAAGGCTGCTCATTTGGAAAACATTGAACTCATCCATCTTTTTTTTTTTTTTTTTCTAATTCGACCCCGTCGAGGAAATCCTCGTGGGGGACGACGACACCAAAACCGCACTTAATCGTCCCCAATCCAGACGGAGTCTAATTGCAGCCGGCGCTTTGCTTTACGTCTTGTTAGGAAAAAGTTCAAAATCTTCCTCTGCTTTTTTTTTTTTTTTTTTCGTGTTTAGGGAGAAAATCACAGGGGGGAGAAATGCATCCCCTTGTCCCTTTGCCCTCTGGCAGCTGTGCCCCGGATAAACAAGCGCGCATCACCGTGCATTAGTCAGCCGGTTGGGAGCTGCAGCTTTGATTAAAAAGCTCCCTCTGCTGCATCTCCATGGCCTGGCTCCTGCGAGAGCCTAGATAAATAAATTAATGAATAGCTCCTGTTGAACTAATGGAGAGACGGGGCGGTTGTCTCAACAGCTGCCGTACTGTATTCTGTTGGGTCCGCGTGATTGAGTGGCGAGAGGGGCGCACTTAGGCACACTGTAAATCAGCGGAGTCCTGATTAGCACTTTTAACAGATGATTACCAGCAGAGATACCCGCACTCCGCTTGCTCAAGCCTCAGGACACAGCAGGACTGCCAAAGTTGCCCGTGCAGGGCCGAGCGGAAACACGCAGCACAAATTTACACTCGACCTTTTCACATTTCAGTTGCAAACTGCGCTGTTTTTCAATAGAATTGGAAGGAAAATAGCGGATGGGAAGCGATGTGCTCCATAATCCAGCTCTATTGAATTAAACTCCAATCGAAAAAAAAGAGAAGCGACTAAAAGCTGTTTTTTTATTTGATTTTTTTTTTTTTAAAATCTGAAAATCTAAAAAAAAAAAAAAAAAAAACTTTTTAAAAAAAAAAAAAAAAGGGATACCCCTAACCTCCCAAAAAAAATACATTTCAGTGTCCCC
>NW_015116297.1:26022-40163 GCF_001443285.1 Poecilia latipinna
AAAAATTTTTTTTTTTTTTTATTTTTTTTTTTTTAAAAACTTAAAAATTAAAAAAAAAAAAAAAAAAGCTTTTTAGAAACTAAAACAAAATGGTACACCCGAACTCTCCAACAACATCGACTTTACAGTGTCCAGTTTTAACTATTCAAAATTGTAAATATTTGACTTGCCTAATCCGAAGTCATTTATGTTAAGGCAGCAGCGGAAACAGAAAAAGGAGATTTTCAGTGCTCGCTTTTGACAAGAAGCAGAACTCAGCATGTGACTACAGCCTGGACAGCTTCTTCTTCTTTTTTTCTTTCTGTGGCGCCGTTATTCCATTTGTGAGAAGAAAAGATGATTTTCAGACTTATTCTTGGCATCAGGACCATCTTGGATGGAGTCCTTCTGCCAGAGGAGAGGAGACGAAAACTTGGATTATTCCAGGCAAATTCCAAATCCTGTGAACCTTTACTTTATTTCCGAAAACACAACTGAGATTGTTATCTTTCCGAAGTATTGTTTTTGTACCTTTCTTGGCTCGTTTTGATCTGATGAGCTGAAAATGATCTAGAAATCTAGATTAGACATTTTGTATTGGTTGACTCCATGATCGAATCCCAAAGACGCTCCACTGGACTAATTAATCTCTGTTGACTTTGGAGACCACTGACGAACAGCGAACTTATCGTCATGTTCGACGAACCGGTTTTAAATCATTTCAAATGTTTCATTGATGGATTGATTGGTACAAGGCATCAATTCTCAGGTAGGCTATTGCATTAAATGATGTGTAGTTTGTCAAACAAAGTGTCCTAAACAAAGTATCCTCATGCCTTTACAGCCTCACGTCTCGCCTGAACTGTTACCAAGAGTTAGTCTGACTCGACTCTTTCGTGCTGTTTCTACCAAATCCTGGCCGTATCAGGACTCATCAGTACAGACGATGATTTTCCAGTCTGTTCTTGTCCAACTTTGTCGAGCCTGTGCGAACTCTGACCTCAGCTTCCTGTTCTTACCGGAACAGAGAGGAGGAGCCCTTTCTCATCTTCTGCTGCTTCCACATACATTTCGTTTTCCAGATGGCATTTCACATGTCTTATGAATAAAACATTTGACCTGTTGCTGCCTTTCCAACATACATCAACACTGCATTTTCTTTTCATTCACGCAGCTGTCTTTCACTGGAGGATGGATGGGGCGAGGGCTCTCCTATTCTTTTTTTTTTTTTTTTTTTTACCTGTGGTTGTGTGAGAAAATCAATAAATCAGCAGCTCAGCCCATCTGGAACCAACAACCATGTTAAATCTGGCTTAAATCCCTTTTCCCGTGTTTGGGTTGAACTTCAGCTGTAATGTTAAACCTACCCGCTTGATATTGTTCCCTTTTTCAAAACAGCTGTGACCTCTGCGGACCGATGTCTTGTAAGGTTGGCAGCACTGTGGCAACGTAATAGACTGAACTTTTTCTGTTGTGTCTTGAGGATGTCCAGTCTAGTCGTCGTATGTCTAGAGTAGGACGCTGCAGTTTTCAACTATAGGAAATTGATATGGTTGTTGCTGTAAAATTTAGATCAGATCAGAAAATCAGACACGGTGATTATAGGGAAAACAATAATTTCGTACCTTAAATTCCTAACAGAATATCATGTCGTTTTTTTTTATCAATGTAAAATGTGATTTAAATGAACAGGTCAGAGCATTCTCAGAGAATGAAATATGAGATGGTTTTTTAAAAAAATAGATGCTTTGACTGTTCAAAAAAATCCTTTTATGAACATCAGAACAAGCAGGGAAATTAATTAAATAAGTTTTAAAGATAAATTAAATTACTTAATTAGCCTGCCCAAAATTACAGGGAATTTAATGTGATTTTGCAGTGTGGATATGAAAAAAAAAATTAAATACAATGTCTCTGAAATGGTTCCAATGTAATATGACACAATGCTGCAAAGAAAATGACAGAACTGAATCCGCTTAGACCGTGTCCAGTGTCAGGGGGGGAAGTTCTGAGTAATGCCGCTAAAGACGGTCTAAGTTTGATCCGTTTTGTTGTGCACAATTGAACTTGGCCCACTCACGCCACACGTCTTCCCACTACAAGGTCACCGACAAGTAAAATGCACATCATTACCAAAACCAAAGCTTTGTCAGTTTAGATTAACAGATTATTTTT
Source organism: Poecilia latipinna (assembly GCF_001443285.1). Classification (NCBI taxonomy): domain Eukaryota; kingdom Metazoa; phylum Chordata; class Actinopteri; order Cyprinodontiformes; family Poeciliidae; genus Poecilia; species Poecilia latipinna. The sequence continues at coordinate 28,177 of NW_015116297.1, forward strand.
ATTCTGTTCCCAAATTTGTGTGATTCTTGAATCACAATCCCAAATTCTCACACGAATTCTCGAAATTCGTGTGAGAATTTGGGACCGAAGCAGCAAAGGTTAAGCTGTTGCTCTGTCTTTCTGTCTCAATGCACCATCGTCACGATAGGTCTATTCTATATTGTTTTAAACCACTGATACGAATATTTTTCTCTTTGAGTTATTTTAAACAGCTAAAGTTAGCTAAAAAAAAAAAAAAAAAAAGACAGACTACCTGTCAGCCTCCACTACTGCAACAAGTAAGGGAATTATCGCCATAAATAACTTCACGGTCGCAACGCAAATTATTGAGCTCACCCTTTAATCGCCGAAGAGCTCAGAGTTGCTGCCATAGCAACAGCAAAGCGCTCGGTCAGCGACGAGCTGCTGGACATCAGGGAAGCGGACATTACACAAGTCAAACAAGTCCATGTGAGTGACTTCTCTAGCGGTATTTCATCTAAGCATAAAGTCATAAATATACCAAGAATATGTTTGAAGTGTTTAGTCACACACACACACTGAGCCAAAGCAGTGTGTGTCTGCCAAGCAGCCGTCTGCCAAGTAGCAAGGTCAAAGCAGTCCGCCGTGTACCTGAGTCTGGCCACACAGCTGGACCACTGGGACGCCTTTGACCGTGTGTGACTATATTCACGCTCAAATACAAATACAAACAAGCGCAATTAAATAAATTATTAAGAATTCAACGCCCCAGTAAAGAGCTCTCCTTTGTTGGCTGAAGGACGTTTCCTGACTGTTGGGCTTTACATGAAAATCAGCAAACGTCTCCCTGCAAACAAGAGAAGGGGGGGTTGGGGGTTTCTAGAAGCATTTGCAGGATAAACACACCTTGTTATTGGCTCTCCGGTATCTGCAAGAAGGAAACAGGAGAGTAAACTCGCTGCGTACACATAAACACTTCTGCAGACTTTGAAGTGGTGTGGAAAAAAAAAAAAAAAAAAAGCGCAATTTGCTGCGAAAGCCTTAAGCCTTAGCTGAACTGAATGTGACCTGCGGAGTCGAACCATCGCAGGAGTGCGTTTTAAATTACCTTTTGTTTTCACAAAGGGGTTTTCATTTGTAACATTGTTGTTTGTCGTGTTGAAGGTTTTTCCAACATCCCGCCGCACCACCTGGAGCATAATTCCCATCCGAGGAGTGACCAGTGCTGTGAGAGTTTCCATCCGGCTGAGGAAAGCCGAGCAGACGAAGCGGCACAACGAACCCAGGGGAAAAGCTGCTTCATCATCGCATCGATTTGCACCCGAGCTTAACTGACTAGTTTTGTAGCATCGAGCTTCACAATTGAATATTGATAACGGTGAGTCTCATCAACCCCAAACCATTAATGAAGCCTCTTCTGCTCTCTATGATTTCCCCAATTTAACCCAAGAGCGAGGGGAGAAAACAAGGACTCGCTGGCGTTTGTGTGTGTGTGTGTGGCAAAAGTAGAGCAAACCACCTGAATCCTAATCACATTTACTGTTGCAACTGAATCCACATAAGCTGATTTCATAGAATATTTACCAGCGAAACCAGCGGCTGCAAGGAATAACTTTTTCTGCAGATGGGGCAGAAACAACTCGGCAGTACAGCCTCTTATCTTGTCTTCCCTGTGATCTCTGGAGAAGAGAAGGAAGAACATGAGGGGCGCGTTTACAGGCTTCAGACATGATCATTCTAAATGAACTTAGGCAGTCTGAACTGCCAACTATAAGACTAATCGCATGATGAAAGTCTCGAGTGTGACTTTGTTGCACCGTGCGTGACAGTCACATCAGGACGTGCTTGCGCATCTAAACAGATTAGCTAAGTCGCCTTGCGCTCCGCAAATCTAAATCCTAAACATGATTTTGTTCATTTGTGTGATTGCCAGGGAACGTTCTCTTCTGGGTTTCCCAATTTTGACACCACAAGGGCAAGGGCTGTTTTAGCTGGTGAACTGTTTAAAATGTTTGGATAAAGTAGAACTGAACTGCCCTGCAGAGAACTAATTCAGATGCAACGACAGCAACAGATGCAAAGGGATGCCAACAGTTCTTAAAGTGTTAGAAAACAATGTAAAAAGAAATAAGATCAACAATAACAATAATAATATATTGTACAATTCAATAAAAGAAAATACTGTGCAGGTATTATAAATAGGAATATCAGACTCAAAATCCAAGGAATGAATTGGATCACTTTTTCAAAAATGTAAATAATGTGCAGGTGCCTTGATCACTGAAAAAGACAAACTATATACAATGCAGTATATCAGAGCAGATAAACAGATGTGCAATAACAGATTAGTTTAAAAATTAGCAAAAACAGAGAAGGTAATTGCACAAATGCCAGCATGTATGGAAATTGCTATTGAGTTTGTTTGGACTCTACAACCACAGACACACAACTTCTCGCCTGCTCAACTGAGCCATGAAGCAGAGCTGAAAGTCAAAACGTTTGCCTCCAGACGGCTGTCGCTATGTGACGTCACCGTGTCTTTTTGTTGATGGTACGTTTAATTTAAACAGCTGAATTTAGGACGGTTTTTCATAATGTGCATCGTCTGTCCAGTCTCACACAAAGCTTCCAACAGGGATTCTCGTTGACTGCACGGGCAGAAAAACAAGACAAAAAGAAAACTTGCTCAGGCGAAAACTGACAGATAACTTAAGTTTTTGTTATTTATTTATTTTTTTTTTATCACAGTGTTTGTCCATAACCTCTCTCATGCCCCTGGGATCCAATTTGGGGTTAAGTGTCTTGATGATACCCCATCAGACACGTGTCAAGAACAAAATTGAAGTTGCACTGACGTCTTCCAGGTTGCGGGTTGCACACGGTTCCCAAGGAACCGGTGTGATTCAATCACGACGCTTTTACGGTCATTGCACACGAAAAAACACACAATAAAACAAATGAGTGACAGAAGAACGAACAGTTCATGCCCTCCAACAATGAGTGTTTGTGCCGCCCAATGACTCGTAAACCGTTTTGTCCAAACCAAGAAACCGGACCAGATCAAGACGGTGTGGAAACTTTGTAAGTACCTCTTGCTATTGAATGTTATCATACAGATACATTGGGTGCATTGCTTAAATATTAGAGGTCAGTTTGTCAAAATGTGGTAGTAGACATAAAGGAGACATGCAATGCCTTTTTGTTGACATCATTTTCTGGGATTTCATTAAAATGCCTGAGACGTTTTCTTCCCCACATCCCCCACCAAGTGTTTACAACTTAAAAGCATTCCTCAATTGAGTTTGTAGGTAATCCCAGAGCCCAATCTTAGACAACAGCACCCTGGTGTGCGCTTTGAAAGGATTTTGTAACTGCAACCCTAACCTTTTGCAGGCTGCTCAGGAGTTCAGCAAGAATGTTCAAAGTCATATGCAGCAGACCGAGCTCGGCGCCACTCCCGGACGCTTGTTAGGGAAAAAAAAAAACGGCTAAATTCTCAAAAGCTACCGGGTTTTTTTTCCCACCTGGTCTGCGTCATATCCAGGGTTTGAGAAGATTCGCCGATTAGAATCGGCCTCGTTGCACGTCATGAATGCATTATTAAAACGGTGCGCCACAGATCCGGTTAATAGACCGTTCAGACTCGTGATGCGAACATCAAAACGCATTTTCCACGTCTCTCCGTCTGACTTGGAACATGATTTTCGTCAAAGATGATCTTGATGCAGTTTGTTTCTTCCCTGCATCTTCCTTAATTGCCTCGTGTTTTTTTTTGTGTGTGTGTAAATATTAATAAATAAGTACCTCCCCATCGCTGAGGGAAGTTTCGATTTGCTGCTGCTATCAAATATAAATATAAACAGTCATCCAGCCGAATCTCCTGATCTGTATGCAAACCGGCGGGCTGAATATACAGAGTCCACAATAACACCCTCTTTCTGTCTGACGCAGATTAATACGGCGATGTCATAAAAATTTGATCATTGAGTAATTCTTTTTCTTATTTGATACACAATCTCCATAGTAATGTTACAATGATGAAATAACGAAGTCTGTATCCCCCTGCTGACAGGTCCCCTATTAATAAAATGTCAAAATCAGCTTATCTAATGCATATTAAAAGTCAGGAGGACGTATCCCGGCTCAAAGCTCGTCCCTGCTGGTAATTTACAGGCAGATTCCAGTTAATTCGTTCTGTTGAGACACGAGGGAGCCCGTGATATGTGCGGATGCCAGTGTACCACTTTTTTTTAGCACATGTACTGCCTTCTGCTAAAGAAAGCTGGGACGATGTCGTGTGTGAAAAGCTTCCACACTCGACCAATAAACACAGTCGATTCGGCAAAGGAACCGGTTCCAGGCAAAAGCGTTTCATGTTTATTTGTGCACTTTTTGTCTCGGCGTACGGAAGCGCGCCTCAGACTGCAGCCCTGACGTCTCCCAGGAGGGACTCAGACACTCTTCACAGCATGCTAAGCCTCCTGCACAAGGGTTTGCGGTTGTAAAAGCCGAAATGAGAAAGTTTGGAGCGCGATGCGGTTTGAGCTGCTGGGAGTCGCGGGGGGCCAGTGGGTGTGTGCGCTTTGTAACGCGGCGGCGATGAGGGGCAGAGTTAAGATAGCGGAAACTTTTATGGGATTACATTATTAGATAGGCGGTGCATTAAATTAACGCAAGCGCACTTAAATGCTGGAGGAAGCAGCAAAGGGAGGACGTGCTCGTCATGTTTCGTAGGCCGTAAGGGATGACGTGAACGTGGAATTACAATATCACGACAGAAAGAGTTGCCAGTAGCTTATTATTGTTTTCCTGCTTCAGAGATGATCTGTTGCCACAAGGAAGTAAAATGACTGAAAGGTTTCTCAATTTGTGATTCAACAATGTCTGGAAGAGGAACACGGATTTTATATCAGGTGTAACTTGGCAAATAGAAACAACCAGTGCGGCTTACTGGTTTGGTTAAAGAAGTTTTTTTTTAATTCTACTTGTAGGCCAAGGTGAGAAACAAAGAGAGCTTTATAAGGCCACACAAATAAGACCGAAACAGCAAAAAGACAATTGCACAGTGAGAAAAATGAAACAATCCTCAAACACCAATCCGATAACTTTCTATTTTCAGAGATACCTCTATCATATGGTTGTTTACTTATCGCTTTTTTAAAGAATGAGAGTATTCGTTGTTGCTCTGTATAAAAATAACGTCAGCCGCACTTCTCACCCTCAGTCAGAACAATAAGTGTTTGTATCACTTGGCAAAACAGCATCATTAGAGTTAGCAACTCGGTAAATAACTGGTAAACACTCCACAGTGGGTTACTGCCGAGTCACTTGTTTCTGAATGTTGGAAACGCTACAAAGTGGAGCTTTAAAGCAGAGATTTAATTCAAGACATCGTTTGATTTTATTTTTTATTCTTTACAAAAGTTGAAAAAAAAAAAGCTCAAACAAACAAATGAGATAAAAGTAAAAAATGTGTCTCGTTTTCTGTCTCTTAATGCAGACGGCATATGTAGGAGCAGCATATTTTAATATATTTACATATATTTTAATTGTCTCTCGGCTGATTTTCTTCTTCCCCAATTTGCACGACTAGCTTTCCTTTGTACTTCATCTTTTGTGCATGTTGTGTAAATTCCCTATAATAAAGTTTGTTTGTTTTTTCTAGCAGAATTGAATTGATTACATGAAAAGTTTCTCCTAAACTTATTCAATTTTGCATCCATGAATTTGACCAAAGCAGATCTATTTATTTATCTTGGTAGTTATGGTATGTTTTTTTTCCCCATGTTTAATATTCAGGTAAAAGACAGACCACTGACATTTTGTTGACTAATTTTTCTTAGTAGTAGTAGCCCAAAAACACCCTACATAGCCTTAGTTTTTTATACACAAGGCTACTCTGAAAACAATATTTTCATTAAAAGCTGTTTTTGCATTTAAGTGACAGGTGCATGAATTTTTTTTCTTGTCCATAGTAGTGTGGAAAAGAAAAGCTACAGCTCCTAGAAATGATACTTCTTGTCCATGATGATCTTATGGTAAAGATCCTGACACCACAGTACAAGAGAGCAAAAAGAAACAATAAAAAAAACCTGAGTGAATTTCTATTTTAGACCCCCAAAAGATCTCATAAAACATCAAGAAATATAGATGTGTTGCACAGCGTATCTTCAGAAACCGCTGTGTGTGTGAACAGTGAAACTACTTTAAGCTACATAGACTGAAATGTGCCCCACTATTCTCGAGACAACACCTGCCATAAGATAAGAATAAGCTCAATATATTTAGACACACATTCACACCCTAATCTCACCAGTTCACTAAGTTCAACTGGGAAATTTCCTCACTACTAAATATCACGCAGCTTAACTGTTAAGGTTATTATTTAAAAAAAAAGGTTAACTAATTAGGTGTGACAGCAACTCAACCATGAAGTGGTAGGTCATGTAGAACCAAAAGGCAGGGTCAGTGGATGCAGAGGTCACTCGCCTTATGCAGAGTCAACAGCTACACACCTCTGAATCTCACGGGTCCTTCAGAACAGCTCAGGAACAGAGTGTAAGGAGCTTCAACGACTGGGTTTCCATGGCAGAGAAGCTGCGACCAGGCCTACAAACACCAACTTCATGATAAGGGTTGGACGGCCTGGTGTTAAGAACACAACCACTGAACTCTAGAGCACTGGAGAGATGCTAATAATGACGCATCGTGACCCTCTGTGTGGCAGTCCAGTGGATGAGTGTGGCTGTGGCATATGTCTGACTGCATTTTGTGGTGCAGTTTGGTGTGGGGATATTTTCCAGTAGTTGTTGTTCTTCCCTGTGGTTTAAAGAAACTCTCAGCATACAAAGACATTTTGGATAAGTTAATGACTCTGAAATTGGGTGTGTAAAGTAAATGACCCAATATTTTTTGCCAATAAAGTGCATGGTGAAGTTTGAATTTAGACTTACTTAAAGAGAGCAAAACCTATTGTAATTTTTAAATGTTTTAAAGTGTCATTATTGTGTACTTTCCAGGCGCATAGTGTCTTTATAGCACAATCAACTACCTATGTTACCTTTAGTTGCTATAAAAATTCTGTGTATATCAAACCTGACTTAAAAGAAACTTTACTTTGTAATTTTGTACCTTGAAATTGGGTCTCTGTCTCTTTAAGAAAATCCTGCTCTTTCAGGAAGTCGTCATTTCGGTCCTCTGATCTTTTTTAACAATGTTTTTATCTGTGTTGCACTGAGAAATGGCTTGTATAATGAGCTCAGCAGATGTGCAACTCCACTAGGTGTGTGCTAACGGCTACTGGCTAGTCTGAAGGAGCTGAGTGGGGGAGTTGCTCTGTGAGGCAGAAGCTCAAAAGCTTAGAAACCGCAGGTAAGAGGTTAGAGGAGGAGCTGCACCCTCGTCCGCCCAGGTGTTGTCCGCTGCCGAATGGTTGCCATGGGAGATTACAGGATTTCTCAAATATGCTTGGATGAATCAAGACAACACTCCAGGTATGTTTTTAATGAGGGAATAAGATTATAATATGATGTAAAACTCACTCCATTTCACATAACATTGTCTTTTTTAAAACGCAATTCATAAAAAGTTTAGAAAAGTTTTTTTTATTTATTTTTTTTTATTTTATCAGTCTCAGAGATTTACCATGGCTTTGAAAAAACCCCTATTCAACCATTCCTTGGAGGTTTTTAACTTTTTACCTTCGGGAATGTTTACGCTCACCCACGGTGGGTGGGAAATGTGTTCCCTCGTTGCTCCAGGAATGTTTTCCTGCCTTCAGGATGAAGTTAAAGTGAGAAAACGTACATGTGGTGCCGTGCTGCAGTTTGTCTTCTTTAAATACACTCTAAACCTTCGACTCAGCCTGAGGTCCTAAACACAGTAGAAAAGTTTTCACTATGGATTGAAACTATCTCTAGAGGTCAATCACGATTTGTGTCACAAGGCCTTTTACAGAAGAAAAAAAAAATCATAACTACAAATAATGCTGCCATCACATACAAAAAAATGAGCAGATGATCAATATCTGATTTGTTTCTCAGACGTTATCAGCCACTGTATCCAGATGGCTCAATTTTGTCTTCGATAAATCCAAGCATCTTCTTTCTTACAGTACGAGCGTCATTAAGGTCCCCTTTGGCAAATCCCCCCAGCAGGCTGTCATGTGCCGTTTTATCTGGCAGCGTATTCTGTCTTTTGCAGCACTTTACAATGAAAGCCTGATTGGGGAAGTGCTGCACAGATGAATGCTGTCCTGTAAAGTTCAGAGGAGCTCTGCGGAGATGGGACCTCTTTTTTTCCCCTGATTGCTCACTTTGTCAGTTTGATCTAGAAATCTGGCTCCCATTTAAAATGGTGGCGCTTTATGTCAGCTCCCATGCTGCAGAGACGTCCTTTTATCCTTTTCTACAACTCTGACGGGACACAAGATCGTCTCGATGATTTGCAGGCAATTTTCTTATGTTCACCGCTGGTTTGCACCTTGACATAAAGACAACCTTTGACTTATACAAATAGCAACAAGCCACATATATATTTGACCAGAAAAATCTTTTAGAATATTAAATTCTAAGCAAACAACTGGACACCAACTTAAACACAACTGAACATGCCAAATGGGGAGATGCTGGCATTCAGTATTTGCAGCTTCTCATTTGTTGACGTATAAGCCCTTTTAGACGACATCTATAAGTGTTAAATTCCACACTTAGCTATATATTCAGGGTACATTTCATTACAGAAATATTTGTTCAGATGATTACAGTCTTACAAGCCATCCAAACACACAACGTTAAATATCCCGTCCTCTTTAATATTTCGAGATGACATTTTTTATTTTTTTTCCCTGCAGCGAATATTAATATGAATATCATTCAATATTTGCCAGACAGAAATAAACACATAACTCGGTTACCCGGGCGAACGTAATCCCGTTAAAGGCGGCTGCATTCCTTGGAGTTTAAGACAAAGGTGCAGAGTGATCACCCTCTGATCCTTTGTTGTGACTCACGACATTGTGTTGTGAATTCGAAAGCAGCTTAAATCCCAGCAGACACGCAGAGCAGCGGAGGGAAAATGATTTGAAGCTTATTCTGTGGCATTACATTCGATTGTGTGTGTTCTTACCTAAAAAAAAAAAAAAAAAAACGAGCATACTTTGTGTTTCTCCTTCTTAAAAAAAGTCAACGTTGAATTTTTATTTTTTTTTTATAGCCGCTCACTTTCATTCTGGAGTTCTTTCTGCTGCTTACTCATTGATAATTGTATTAAACTGGGAAGAGTTGAGAGTTCACCTGATATCGAGTGCAGAGGAGCAACTTAAACCCTCCGTCTGTATCCCACTTGACTTTGGGCAATTTGGATCCTCATTAGAAATACCTGTCTTCATTAGGCGTGAAGAAGTAGCCGCTCGCTGATTAAAACATGCATTAGGAAATGAACTGGAGAGCCAGGTTTAAATAAACTTGAGAGAGCAATCTCAGCTCTGCTTAACGGACTCACTTGGAGGTTAGAAATTCATCATTATTCAATATTTGAGAAAAAGAAATCACACGTGGAGGCTTAATAAACGTAGCACACGCAGCTCCAGTGCTATGCTCTCCAAATTTTTTTGAATGGAGCGCCTTCTCTCCCGCTTTTCCTGAAAACATCCACAAAGCAGTTGTTGATATTCTTGGCAGGCAAACAGCAAAGCACCTCCAAAACATTTGAAAAATGTATGACCGAAACATCATTCAGATTGATCCTCAATTCCCAGCGTACATTACATACCTCCTTTCTAGTAAGCATTCGCATACATCACACGACTGCACAAAACAGCCTAAGACCTATAAATCATGCAGTGAGACACTTTCTCTCCACTGCAGTCTACATGCTTTGTCCACAGAATCCAACCTTATCTGTCGAGCGATTTTTCATGTGCACGGCAGAGCGTGTGTGCACAGATTTTGGGCCACATCAGGTTTTATATTTGCACGTGTGAGGAGAATGTTGAAATCAATTTTTTAAATATTTTTTTTATTTGAAATTCTATCACAAATTGCAGCACACTGCAGGCATTACTGATGCCTTACAGCCAAATCACCTGCAGTCATGACTTTTGGCTCTCCACGTTTGTTTTTTTTTTTTTGTTTTTTTTTTTTTCTGGTGTGAAGTTTGTATCTAGCCTGGATCTGCCACAAGGGACATTCTATTTGTTTAGTGCAAAAACAAAAGACAGAAAATTCTGTGTAATATAAATTAGTAAAATGAAGCACAATAAATTCAAAACACAAATTGCGCAGTTATTCGAACACAAATATCAAAACCTTAGTATTCAGGTAACAGAAGACTGAACACAGTTTTCTACTCCACATCCTGTGTTCTTGACTTTCTCCAAATGCAGTGTTTTCTCAAATGTTGCAGTCGTTTAAGTAGAATTTAAATGCATTTGAACAGATGTCGAATTAATGCTCTTTCAAGTTAATGCTCACTCTTCTGCAAAGGGTACAACTCTAAGCTTCTGAACATTAATGCATTCTCGTGTGTTCCTCCTTTTAGAACGAATCCATTTGATGGACTTTGAGAGACAGTGATGGCTTTGTTTAGCATCCTATCAATCCTCTGGAAAGGAAATGAAATGCGGAGTCTGTCTTCCAATAACGTTGCAAAAATGGTACTTAACGTCTATGTGGACAAAGTGAAGCAGAAAGCGAAATATGTAGAGGGACAGAGAGGGAAGACAATGGACTGACCAGTTTTATTCACGCCATCCTTCTTTAATCTTTCAATAAGATACTTTTTTATTTTTTTTACAGAATTAAGTTTCTTCACTCGTGAATTAAGTGAAGAAACTTTAAAATCAAAGTAAATGTGTGTGTAATGTAGTAGAAACCTCTCGCTCTAGTTCACTCTGGTTTTGTATGATGAGCATCACCTGGTCATGTACAGATAAGCCTGCTATGAAATCTTAATTTAATCTATTCCCACGCATATTCCATGATAGGTATTTTTTCTCGAACCTACATAAAAAGACCACAGACAACGTATATGAATTTTATAGACAAAGCTTTTGCAAAAGGAGAACTTTCCATCAGCCGTTCACAGAAAGTTCTGATCTCCTTCCACGCGAGCCCCTGTTTTATTGTCAAAGCAGAACAGCCAGAAAAAAAACAGAGGTCGTAAAACATTTAACCTAAACAAACCAGCAACTCAGTCCCAGGTGTGATATCTGATCTACGATCTGAGCCCAGTTCAGCTCTAGGTCAAACTGTCAACAAAGAGGGAGGATAAACGAGACAAAATACGACTGCTCACAGGCAGTTAGGAGGTATTCTGGTTGATAAGATTTAAGGTCTGGGAAACACAGAGTTAACTGTCTCACATGAAGATAAACAGACAGTTGTAACCTCCAGGTCAGTTTATACACACATAAGGAAGAAACACTTTAAACTAAAAATCACAATCAAAATGATAATACCAAAAATCTCTATCATTCCAGAAGAAGCATATTTCTGCTCACTGCTGAGTTGCTGAATTGTTGCATGAAAGATTTTGTTGTTGTTGTTTTTCACTTGAGATTCATTGTTTCGTTACTTGAGATCCAGGTGTTGTGCACAAAAATCACAAGGCCGCTTCCGAAAGTCTTTCAGGAATAAAGCAATAAACGCCATGCTTTGCTTTATTTTATTTTATTTTTCATGGGGCTCCACAGCGCTTTCAATCATATTGTGTATATTTCATGTTTAAAGTGTCAAATCACTGGGAATGTAGAAACACTTGTGTGGCTTCTCCGTCGTCAAGTCTCACACTAACCAGTTAATGTCTGGTTCGGTTTGCAGCGTCTCCATCATGGTGTGTTCCTCTCTATTGTGGGAGTGAATTAAGGCAGTAGTTGCGATCGGCTCTCCGATGTTGTTTGCAGCGACACAAAGCAACCGAGAACCTTGAGGCTGTTTGATTTGATGGACTGAAATACACTCAAGTATTTCATCTGGTCTTATAGCAATTAATTGATGTTCCAAACATAATAAAAGACAACTCAGATT
>NW_015116298.1:0-30013 GCF_001443285.1 Poecilia latipinna
TAGTTGTGTCTACTGTCTTCTACTGTGTGAGACAAATACATTTAGCCAGTTGAGTTTGCGAAAGATAAACTTGTGTAAGTTGTGCTAACATTTTACAGTGTTTGTCAAGAGTTGAATAAACTTGAGTTTTTAACTTAACACCTTAAAAAAACTGAAAGAAGACAAAGACAGGAGTGGGAACTATTTCCCAGAATGCTTAGCGGCATGTGAGATTGAAGTGTGTTAAGTTGATCTGACTCTTGTGTTTTATTAGGCCAAATGTTTATTGTAATATCCTGTTCACAATAAATGTTTCTGAGCTGAACTCATAGTTTTGTTTAATAAAATTCATTGTCAGATCAGAAAATTTGTTCATGTAGTTAGAAAACAGGATTTAAATTATTCTAAATAATTATTTTAACTTCATATTGTGAGTGAAACTAATAGAGAAATGTGAGGGCAGTTTTTTCTGCTGGAAACCATTTTGCAACGGTGTTGTTTCCATTAAATAAGGAATAAAATAAAAATCACACCTAAATAAAGCTGGTGATGCAATAAGGCATCAAATATCAGCAGCGATGGATGTATACTGTTAGATAAAATATATTCATAATTCAGCCATGGTGCTAGCGCTCAGACTCTGCTGTCTCTGTTAAGCAAATTTATTTTCAGAATTTCAATTTGTGAGATTTTATGGTCAATGAAGACACAGCTAATGTTACACAAGCATAAAAATTGGATTCAGAATATAAAACAAGGTTTTTAAAGACTGTTTTATTAACAAGACACTGGATTTTAATACCAACCAAAAAGTTTTAAGGTGATTGAATATGAATGTTGGTTAAAATAAATTAAAATTACATTTACACCTTTCCATGGACTTCAACAAAACAGCAGTTCAAAGTGCCTTATACCTTAAAAACATAAAACAGTAGCCAATTAGAAAGCAGCAATAAACATTATATTTTGTCAAATACCATCAGCAAAATCATTACGCAAATTTATTTATTAAACTTCCAGTTATTATGAATTAAAGGCAACTTTGACTTTTCATATTTTATAAAGTGTAGTCGCTTGGTTGCAACTTCAAATTCATTTGGTGAAGTATCTCTGTGATTAGTGTTAGTGGTAACCTCTCTGCCCATTTTATTTGGACTCCAAAGTGGGAAAACTAAAAACAAAAAACCAGCCAGGGTCAGAGAAAAGTCTGGAGAAAAATTATTTTGCGTCTCAGTTGAAGCCCACCTTAAGCCTGCCTCTCTTTTTCTAACCACTTCACTTTTTTAGCCTGTTTCTGAGCTGCAGCTTCAGAAACAGATTGCAGTGGTTTTAAACGTACCGTGTTCAGTGTGAGACAAATTACGCTGGTTTTTGAAAATCAGGCATTTTATCTACTGGTTGTAATCTAGAGAAAAAAGCCATAAGTTTGAGACTCTTTTTTCTAACTGTGTGCAGCAAACCTCGTTTAAATGAGCCTGGTGCAGAGAGAAGCCATATTCTTGGCAGCAAAGCATAAGGTACCAGTCTGTGTTTAAGAGGGTTGTAGCTCACATTGACAAAATCTCTTGTCTGTTATTGTTTTCCGAGACAAAAGCTACAGGATCTTTGAGTGCAGAGATCCCCAAACGGCAGATCATGATCTCAATCTGGAGCCAAGTGATTAGTAATAACAGCTAATCTCCACAGATTTACTATACTTCATAACAATTCAGTGGGAGCCGGTGGGTTTTGTGTTTCTGGAGTCAGACGGTGGAGAAGAAGAGACCTGGAGAACCAGTGTGGGTTACAGAAGAAACGCTGCCTGGCTGCCTCCAAGCAGAAGACCCCAGAGGTGACAGGAATGTTTTTTTAGGCTGGGCAGACGCACAGCTGCTCTTTTCTCCTTTAGAGAGTTAAAAACCTTTGCTTCATATTTTCATAGTTTGCAAAGAGGATAAAATTTTGTATTGGGTAGTGTTAATATAAAGTTAAACAAATTACTTGAGGAATAATTACACCCTGCACCTGCAGACAGAAAAAGTAGGCTTTTATATGCTTTCTATGGTGAAGTTATTTACCATAGAAATATTAGTAAATACTTTGTTGATGACTATTATAAATGGGATGTATGTAACTTTAAGAAAAACAACCAAACACTTATTTTTACATATGTGTTAAAACTGTCGCTATGCTGTGACAGATAATCTGTGAAGAAAATCTCCTCTACCTTCTTCCCAGTGCAACTAGACACAACCAATCAGAGCCAGGAGGAGGGGCTTAGTGCTGTCAATCATAGTCTTGTCTGGCGCTGCTCATTCTCCCTCTCCATCTTCCTCTTGGTCCTCTTAGCATAGGCTGTTGTGAATGCTAGGCTAGTTAGCATGGCATAATGGCAGCTAAACGATTTTCCTGTAACGGTAAATTGTTTCATCCTCATTAGCACATTTAGCAGCAAGTACATGAGATTGATTGACAGCAGTAAGACCCGCCTTCAGGCTCTGATTGGTTGTTTTTGGTTGTTTTCGCTACGTTTCTTTAAACTGCCATAGCAGCTCAGAGAGGAGCTGGAGGAGATCGATCTCTTTACAGATTATCTATAACAAACTGTGACAACATGGTGACAATTTTAACAAATATGTAAAAAAAAAATATATATATAATTACAACAACCTCAGCTGACCAAAGTACTTCACAACAATCACAACATCACAGGCTGATAAACGGTAAAACTAAAAACAAATAAATAAAATAAAATTAAGTTTGCTAAAAATAATAAAAAAGACTTTTCTAAAATTGGTAGAAAATCAAAAAAAAAAAAAACAACTTAATTACAGCTGCAGCAATTTCTCAAAAACTCTAATCAATTAAGTACTAATATCCTCCTTGCCCCTTTAAAAAATGTTAAGGCGAATGATATAATTTTCAGTCATTCTTTTCTCAAAATTGTAAATACAGTACAAACTCTTTTAAGTTGGTGTGACTTGACCAATAAAATGTTGACACTAATGGTATTTCTACTCTGAACACACTTCTCAAAACAAAATTATAACACAATCACTGCAAATAAATCTCATGTTTTTAAAGAGTGTCAACCAAATGAAGATTAAAACCAAATCTAGATTAAATTTTGCTGTTCAGTTTTACGTTTTCTGTGATTTTGCAGCAGAAATGTCAGATTTTCCCCAGCCGTTTCAGTCCATTCACCGACTTCATGTAGAATATTCTGAGACCATTCACAAAGCACACCGCAGGACTGCGATGTATTTACATCCTCTGCAGTGTTTTTGTTTCTTTGCACAACGTTTTCTCTATTTGCAGCTGTGGGAGGTTTGGGGTCGCTGGGTGAGCGCTGGCCATCCATATTAAGAAGCTGCTTAATGGACCAAGCAACATCTACTGACAATGTTAAAGACTGTGAGGGAGGGAGCTGCTGATTTCTGACTCACACTGGGGGGAACTGGGATGAAGCTCAGGGATTACTCCCTCAGACATTTCATTGAGAAGGAAAATTGAAAAGCGAAGAAAAAAACCTGGCGAACAATTCGTATTTGTCACCTGGTTCCCCCTCCACATGGGCTGTATTTCCTTATCAGCGACTTGCAGTTTTTCCTACAGTTTTCTCTTTTGTTTTTCCCATCAGCTCCTAAGCCTGCTGCTGTTCCTCTGAGCCCCCTTTTTTCTTGAAAGCCTGTGGTGGGGTTAAGCTGAGAACCATTACTGCTTAGGTTTAACCCCTGTGTGCTTCAGCACTTGAGGAGGAACTTGTCGTGTTGATCCTTTACAGGGTCACATGTGGGTGGATGCTCATGGAGGACAGATTAGAGGGGGGCGCTGTGAGTGTGAGGACAGATTTGGGTCACCGTTTATTACCTAAACATGTCCTACCCCCAGTATTGACTTGGTTTCAGTGGTGTAACAGCATATTGCAGCCTTTAAATCAAATTTTCTGGTGTTTTGAAGGAATTGATTTCTGATTTTGATACAGTAAATGTGAACAATGTGAAGTGAGAGGTAATGGTAAAAACATATAAAGTTCTCATAAATATGTGCATGATTTTAACAGAGCAGAATGCTAAGGTTAGCATCTTAATTCCACATTTCAGAAGACCTGCACCCGTTATATCAATTAAGTGACTTTAGCTTTAGCAACAGCAGTTGCGTTTACATTGACCATATAAGTTTACAATTTCACATTTCGAAAATAAATTAGCTTAATAGAAATACAGTAATTTTGAAATAAAAATCTTGTTTTTTCTAATTTTATCAGAGCAAGAATCCAGAGAAACCCCGACTGGTTTATAAATTACAGACGACTTATTCTTATTAAAAATGGAGAACCAATATGTAATTTTATACTTTTACGTTTTTTTCCTTCTTTTGGTTTGCTGTTTTGTTGTATTTCCTTCCAATACATGTAAAGCACGTTCTTGAAATGGTTTTATAAACTTAATGTTGTCATTGGTAGGGATGGAAATCTCAGTCGTTCATGACTTGTAATCATTTAGCTGCGAGTTTAACGATTCTGCTTGTCGGTTCCCGTAACATGTGACATATTTGCGTGATGACGTACTGAACACGCTCCTTATTTTGCTTTCGAAAATATCCAAGATGGCGTCGCGGCAGTAGCGCTCGCTCCAAAATACGTTTATATTTAAGAAAAAAAGACGAAACTGGGGCCACTTCCAACAAGTTCGGAACGCTAATCATAATAAAAGGAGTAAACAGTTGAACAAATGGAGCGTTTGACCCGTTGCTTAGCAACGGCGGTGACTCAAGGGGGCGGAGCTTTGAGCGCAGCATCTCCTGCTGTTAATCTCCTCCACATCCTGGTTATTGTATTAATGCTAGCCATATCCTTCCTATCTATTCATAGTCTCCATCTCACATTGACATTTATAGTCATTTTCAGTAAATTAACATATTTTCCGACGAGTTTAATACATTAAAAGTACAAAAGCTGTTGATATAATGAACATTTCATGATAAAATGTTCATTTGACAGAGGGATTCTTATTGTTTAAGCAAGTTTTAATTTAGTTTGAATCGAGCGCAACAACATGGTGCATATTTTGAATTTAAGAGTTTATTTCCTAACTCAATAAGAATCAATAAGGAGTCGAATCGATAAGTCAGATCAATAACAGAATCAGTATTGATGACTTCTTATCAATTGGCATAAACCATGAAGAGGAAGACAGGAAGTAGTTGGAATGAATTTTGAATGTTTTATCGCATGAACAAACTTACTCACATATGAATTTAATTGTTTTTTATTTAACCAAAATTGCAAAATTGTGTTTTTTAGACAAAGTTTTGTCCGTCACTGCATTTCTGTGTTTGACTTTCAGTCAAAACCCACAAAAACAATCCCCAAACAGGTGTGCATGTTAGCACAGAGTGGTGTCAAGTAGTTTCTCAAAGACACCGCAGCACATCTGGTAGACTAACAAGCTTTTTGCAGACTGGGCGCGATAAACGCTGGAAACACCATGTGGCTGGAAAGCGACACAAATGTCTCTTGTGGAATCGGTGGAGGAGGTTCAGGACTGCAATTAGATGCTTCAGAAACCAAAAACAACCTGGAGATGTGACACTGCTTTCATTTAAGCTCCATTTGATACAAATCTCTTTTGTGCATCAGGTTTTTATCATTCTGACGTTACATTCCTCAAAATGTAACGGGTGTTGATCTCAATTCTGCAAAAACGTGGAATATTTAAATAAGAAGAAGGCAGTTTGGATAACATTTTAATTGTATGGATGTGCATAAACGTGACATAACACCCATCATAAACATGAAGGAGTCTTTGTAAATGTTTATAAATGTTGTCATGAAGTGTCATTTGGTAAATAATGACACTTTTAAAGCAAAGTTAACTTTTTTATTGCAAGTTTTAATGTAACTTTGGTTCAAAAGTGTCATTATTCATAGAAAAATACAAAGTTGACTCTTTTAATGCACTTTTAATTAAACTTTTAATGCAACATTGCTTTAGAAATGTGATTATTTACCAATGACACTTCATGAACGAAGACTCCTTCATGTTCATGACGGTTGTTATGTTCGTCTTTAGCACACCCCTTCAAATAAAGTGTTACCGTTGTTTATGGTTAGATTGTTCCTGACATATAATAGATACATTTGTAATAAAAAAAGTCAGATTCGTAAGAGTTAAGGCAACCCTTGACAACATAATCAGGAATCCCTCTTGGCTCTTTGCTTTTTAAAGGCAAGGTTGCACAAGTGAGACCAAATCACAGTAAAACGTGACTTAAATAGCCCTTTGAACCATTATTTTTATTAAACGTAAGCGTGTCCATCAATACTGGTATGAGCCCAAGTCACTTTGCTGTCCTTTCATGCTTCACTCTGGAGCTGCGAATTGAGCCAATTAGGCTTTCCGGTACACAAAAGAAGACAGAGATGGCACAGACATATGGTGCTGCCTGGGCAATTAGTATCTGTAAACGTAGATCAGACAATTTGAAGATGAGAGGAACAAAGACTCTGCTTTTTGGTGTAACAGCTTGTGTTCTTAAAGTTTAAAAACTAAAGCTGGACTGACAATTGGCTTTTTTTAAAAAAGATAAAGCGGTGAGTGGGGAGCGTCAGATATTTGCCAGCCTCTTCTTCTTAGCTGAAATCTGAAATGTAAATGAGAGCATGCTTGGAGTTGAGACGTTTGAGGAAAGGATTTTCTCTTTCAATGCGCGGCCCACTCGCCGAATTTCACTGTGACACTGAAAAATGGGAATTTTGATTGACTGAATTTTTACCCACTCCTTGTTCTGAAGTTCACATTCGACTTTAAGAAGCCCGATAACTAAAATGAATCACCCTAAGCTTGGAGAAGGGGAGCCTTGTGAATTTTACAAAGAAAGGCATTGCTTAAAAATACAATTTTAATGGTTTACCTCGCACAGACCTCTGCAGCAACCCTTCCCCCTTTAGGCTATTTGGGTAAAGTCTTTGGAGGAGATGATTAAAAATTAATGTTGGCTCAAGATTGACAGCAAGCACCATTTGATGTGAGCCACAAAGAGGCAGAGGGTTTGTGGTTAGCTTTCTGGCAGTTTCACAGGCACCACAAACCCCAGCTTATTCCTCAGTGAGAGGGGAGACAGGATGAGATGGACAGACTGAGGATTTTTGCTCCGGTTATCTTCTGACAATATGCATGGCCGCCTCCTGCAGGACGGCGTATAGGAAGAGCGTGAAGGCGTACTGTACCGTCCTTTCCCTGTCGTCAGCCTCCGCCTCGGCCACTGTGGGTAGTTTCTTCGTTTGGGTCCTGATGTAGCACCTCTGATGTTCGGCAAACCGTATCCCAGTGATCCCCTTTTTGAAAAGGAAAGAGAAATGAAGAGGCACTCAGAAATTCAGATATATGTATCATTCATCGGGCTGTCTGTGATGTGGATGTGCCGTAAGAAGTGGGGCGTTCGTTTTAAAACACTGCTTTTTACTGATAGCCAAAGTTGTTAAAGTTAAACCTAATGAGTGAGAAGAGGTGTGTTTTGAACTCCTTCTGCTAATATAAAATTGATGGCTGCTTGAACCTTCACAACGCTCTGCTCGCTTCAAAGCTGGATGAAGTCAAAGAAAAAATGCAGGGGACGTTCCAGCAGGGCTGCATAATACTCCATGGCAGGATGAGTCGCACCGGAGAGCCAAGTGACATTGTTGAGAACGAAGTGTTTTCTACAGAGAGCGCTCCCATTGAATTAGCCAGTCATAGGTCCCTGTCACTCTCTTAATCTGCTCAGTGGAGTGTGGCGATGCTCTCTTCAGCTCCAGTGATGATCCTGCACCGCGCGGACCGCGGCGCCATTCAGTCTGACACACACGGCCTCAAAAGGCAGAGAAGATCTGTTGATTTTTCCCCTCACAGCTATTCTGTCTTAATCTGAGATATTCAGCCAGAATAAGGCTGAAAGACTTTCCGGAGCTCATTTTAATTTTCCTGCTCTTCTTTTTTTTTTTTTTTGCACAGCTTCCTGTATTAGAATAGACGGCTCGATCTACATCTGAGACCGCCGCTTTAAAATTGTATGAGGTGAAATTTGCATGAACCAGAGCACAATAATGGACGTGGTTCAATCTAAATTTAATTACAGTAACACGTAACGCTGTTATGCCGTCTCTTATGAATCTGTTAACTTGACCATGTGGTTATAATTTCACTTTTTGTCAATTTCTGCAGCACCGTCACTCTGGAAACTAGATAGAAGAGACGCAGAACAAAGTGATGGCTGCCATAATCTAGTGCAAGAGATTTTTATCTGCAGGAAAAGGGATGGGCAATAATGGTCTGGAGCAGGAGAGCATGATGTTTATGCCGGGCTTCATTGTGATGAGTCTTTGTTTAATGTGGGTCGGCTGTGTTGGTGAGAAGGAAAGAGGGCAACGCCGCGATGAGATTCAATGATTACCGGGCCTGGTCAAGCAGAAAATGAAGAAAGACACATTAACGCAGGGAATAGGAATGGAAAAGTGATTTCATTTTAATAGACGCTGCTGAAATATTTGCATGTGCATGCTCCAAGTCTCTGATAACATGCTGCTGCCTGTCAAGACATCCGGCTCAGTCGCAGCTACAGTTGTATGAGTTTCCTGGAAAGACATCCAAACTGTAAAAACTCAAAACTAAATTAATAAAAAATGCAGAACTCTAAAATCCAACCTTTAACTTGAGTAAATTTATTCAGGAGTGTAAAAATTCCTCCGTTAAGAAATGACTGTTATCAAAATCACCAATTGGGTTTCCTAGAAATATTTTTTTTTATTCATACTTTACTTTTTCCAAGTTGAGAAAACTTTGATTAATTAGTAACCAATTGCTTTTTCTTTCTTTTGGGTATTGATACAACTAAATGCAAAGTTCAGTTTCCTTTAGCCTCTGGCCGTTTGGCTGGACAAGCAGCCATTTTGTTTCTTTTGCCGTTCACACACATGATGAAGAATCTGCAGGACTCATTGTTGGAGAACCAGAACAGAAAACAATGGAGTTACAATCTCCAAAACAAAAATCAGACGCCATGTTCAAACCTTTTGTTTTAAAAAAAGAAGCTTTTATTGGGTCTACCTCGGTTCATGTCAGTCTGTATAAATTAACATTTAACACATCAGTCAAAAATGCATCATAAAGAGGAAAAATACACACATAAGTGACACCTAACTATAAGTCAGAGGAAAACCCAAACTAATGTGAAAAAAGTTCAACTTATAGTCTGGAAAATATATTATTTCTTGACATGGGACTCCCAAAAAATAAATCTATTCAGATAAAGGTTGAATTTTTCAGTTTGAAAACTGAAAATAAAGACAAATTTAAACAAATTCTCCACATTCTTATCTGCAATGTAAATATCCATCCTCACATTGCAAAAACACAAAATCTTACCCAGTATTTTTGTCTAATTTCTAATGTATAATATCTTAGTACCGTTGAAACAAGACAAATTTAACTGTAAACAACTTTTTAGCAAGATACAGGAGTTTGTTTTAAGTAATTTCTTTGCTCACTACTTTAGACCAACATTTAACTTTATAGTTTTAATATCTGAGCAAGACGTAGAGAAACTTCTGTTAGTTTACAAATCTAGAACAAACTTAAAATGTACCATGTACTTAACACAGAACAAGAATCAATCATGGAGAACCAACATGTAGCATCCCAGAACCGTTAGAACCAACATGTAGCATCCCAGAACCGTTAGAACCAACATGTAGCATCCCAGAACCATTAGAACCAACATNTTGTGCTAACATTTTACAGTGTTTGTCAAGAGTTGAATAAACTTGAGTTTTTAACTTAACACCTTAAAAAAACTGAAAGAAGACAAAGACAGGAGTGGGAACTATTTCCCAGAATGCTTAGCGGCATGTGAGATTGAAGTGTGTTAAGTTGATCTGACTCTTGTGTTTTATTAGGCCAAATGTTTATTGTAATATCCTGTTCACAATAAATGTTTCTGAGCTGAACTCATAGTTTTGTTTAATAAAATTCATTGTCAGATCAGAAAATTTGTTCATGTAGTTAGAAAACAGGATTTAAATTATTCTAAATAATTATTTTAACTTCATATTGTGAGTGAAACTAATAGAGAAATGTGAGGGCAGTTTTTTCTGCTGGAAACCATTTTGCAACGGTGTTGTTTCCATTAAATAAGGAATAAAATAAAAATCACACCTAAATAAAGCTGGTGATGCAATAAGGCATCAAATATCAGCAGCGATGGATGTATACTGTTAGATAAAATATATTCATAATTCAGCCATGGTGCTAGCGCTCAGACTCTGCTGTCTCTGTTAAGCAAATTTATTTTCAGAATTTCAATTTGTGAGATTTTATGGTCAATGAAGACACAGCTAATGTTACACAAGCATAAAAATTGGATTCAGAATATAAAACAAGGTTTTTAAAGACTGTTTTATTAACAAGACACTGGATTTTAATACCAACCAAAAAGTTTTAAGGTGATTGAATATGAATGTTGGTTAAAATAAATTAAAATTACATTTACACCTTTCCATGGACTTCAACAAAACAGCAGTTCAAAGTGCCTTATACCTTAAAAACATAAAACAGTAGCCAATTAGAAAGCAGCAATAAACATTATATTTTGTCAAATACCATCAGCAAAATCATTACGCAAATTTATTTATTAAACTTCCAGTTATTATGAATTAAAGGCAACTTTGACTTTTCATATTTTATAAAGTGTAGTCGCTTGGTTGCAACTTCAAATTCATTTGGTGAAGTATCTCTGTGATTAGTGTTAGTGGTAACCTCTCTGCCCATTTTATTTGGACTCCAAAGTGGGAAAACTAAAAACAAAAAACCAGCCAGGGTCAGAGAAAAGTCTGGAGAAAAATTATTTTGCGTCTCAGTTGAAGCCCACCTTAAGCCTGCCTCTCTTTTTCTAACCACTTCACTTTTTTAGCCTGTTTCTGAGCTGCAGCTTCAGAAACAGATTGCAGTGGTTTTAAACGTACCGTGTTCAGTGTGAGACAAATTACGCTGGTTTTTGAAAATCAGGCATTTTATCTACTGGTTGTAATCTAGAGAAAAAAGCCATAAGTTTGAGACTCTTTTTTCTAACTGTGTGCAGCAAACCTCGTTTAAATGAGCCTGGTGCAGAGAGAAGCCATATTCTTGGCAGCAAAGCATAAGGTACCAGTCTGTGTTTAAGAGGGTTGTAGCTCACATTGACAAAATCTCTTGTCTGTTATTGTTTTCCGAGACAAAAGCTACAGGATCTTTGAGTGCAGAGATCCCCAAACGGCAGATCATGATCTCAATCTGGAGCCAAGTGATTAGTAATAACAGCTAATCTCCACAGATTTACTATACTTCATAACAATTCAGTGGGAGCCGGTGGGTTTTGTGTTTCTGGAGTCAGACGGTGGAGAAGAAGAGACCTGGAGAACCAGTGTGGGTTACAGAAGAAACGCTGCCTGGCTGCCTCCAAGCAGAAGACCCCAGAGGTGACAGGAATGTTTTTTTAGGCTGGGCAGACGCACAGCTGCTCTTTTCTCCTTTAGAGAGTTAAAAACCTTTGCTTCATATTTTCATAGTTTGCAAAGAGGATAAAATTTTGTATTGGGTAGTGTTAATATAAAGTTAAACAAATTACTTGAGGAATAATTACACCCTGCACCTGCAGACAGAAAAAGTAGGCTTTTATATGCTTTCTATGGTGAAGTTATTTACCATAGAAATATTAGTAAATACTTTGTTGATGACTATTATAAATGGGATGTATGTAACTTTAAGAAAAACAACCAAACACTTATTTTTACATATGTGTTAAAACTGTCGCTATGCTGTGACAGATAATCTGTGAAGAAAATCTCCTCTACCTTCTTCCCAGTGCAACTAGACACAACCAATCAGAGCCAGGAGGAGGGGCTTAGTGCTGTCAATCATAGTCTTGTCTGGCGCTGCTCATTCTCCCTCTCCATCTTCCTCTTGGTCCTCTTAGCATAGGCTGTTGTGAATGCTAGGCTAGTTAGCATGGCATAATGGCAGCTAAACGATTTTCCTGTAACGGTAAATTGTTTCATCCTCATTAGCACATTTAGCAGCAAGTACATGAGATTGATTGACAGCAGTAAGACCCGCCTTCAGGCTCTGATTGGTTGTTTTTGGTTGTTTTCGCTACGTTTCTTTAAACTGCCATAGCAGCTCAGAGAGGAGCTGGAGGAGATCGATCTCTTTACAGATTATCTATAACAAACTGTGACAACATGGTGACAATTTTAACAAATATGTAAAAAAAAAATATATATATAATTACAACAACCTCAGCTGACCAAAGTACTTCACAACAATCACAACATCACAGGCTGATAAACGGTAAAACTAAAAACAAATAAATAAAATAAAATTAAGTTTGCTAAAAATAATAAAAAAGACTTTTCTAAAATTGGTAGAAAATCAAAAAAAAAAAAAACAACTTAATTACAGCTGCAGCAATTTCTCAAAAACTCTAATCAATTAAGTACTAATATCCTCCTTGCCCCTTTAAAAAATGTTAAGGCGAATGATATAATTTTCAGTCATTCTTTTCTCAAAATTGTAAATACAGTACAAACTCTTTTAAGTTGGTGTGACTTGACCAATAAAATGTTGACACTAATGGTATTTCTACTCTGAACACACTTCTCAAAACAAAATTATAACACAATCACTGCAAATAAATCTCATGTTTTTAAAGAGTGTCAACCAAATGAAGATTAAAACCAAATCTAGATTAAATTTTGCTGTTCAGTTTTACGTTTTCTGTGATTTTGCAGCAGAAATGTCAGATTTTCCCCAGCCGTTTCAGTCCATTCACCGACTTCATGTAGAATATTCTGAGACCATTCACAAAGCACACCGCAGGACTGCGATGTATTTACATCCTCTGCAGTGTTTTTGTTTCTTTGCACAACGTTTTCTCTATTTGCAGCTGTGGGAGGTTTGGGGTCGCTGGGTGAGCGCTGGCCATCCATATTAAGAAGCTGCTTAATGGACCAAGCAACATCTACTGACAATGTTAAAGACTGTGAGGGAGGGAGCTGCTGATTTCTGACTCACACTGGGGGGAACTGGGATGAAGCTCAGGGATTACTCCCTCAGACATTTCATTGAGAAGGAAAATTGAAAAGCGAAGAAAAAAACCTGGCGAACAATTCGTATTTGTCACCTGGTTCCCCCTCCACATGGGCTGTATTTCCTTATCAGCGACTTGCAGTTTTTCCTACAGTTTTCTCTTTTGTTTTTCCCATCAGCTCCTAAGCCTGCTGCTGTTCCTCTGAGCCCCCTTTTTTCTTGAAAGCCTGTGGTGGGGTTAAGCTGAGAACCATTACTGCTTAGGTTTAACCCCTGTGTGCTTCAGCACTTGAGGAGGAACTTGTCGTGTTGATCCTTTACAGGGTCACATGTGGGTGGATGCTCATGGAGGACAGATTAGAGGGGGGCGCTGTGAGTGTGAGGACAGATTTGGGTCACCGTTTATTACCTAAACATGTCCTACCCCCAGTATTGACTTGGTTTCAGTGGTGTAACAGCATATTGCAGCCTTTAAATCAAATTTTCTGGTGTTTTGAAGGAATTGATTTCTGATTTTGATACAGTAAATGTGAACAATGTGAAGTGAGAGGTAATGGTAAAAACATATAAAGTTCTCATAAATATGTGCATGATTTTAACAGAGCAGAATGCTAAGGTTAGCATCTTAATTCCACATTTCAGAAGACCTGCACCCGTTATATCAATTAAGTGACTTTAGCTTTAGCAACAGCAGTTGCGTTTACATTGACCATATAAGTTTACAATTTCACATTTCGAAAATAAATTAGCTTAATAGAAATACAGTAATTTTGAAATAAAAATCTTGTTTTTTCTAATTTTATCAGAGCAAGAATCCAGAGAAACCCCGACTGGTTTATAAATTACAGACGACTTATTCTTATTAAAAATGGAGAACCAATATGTAATTTTATACTTTTACGTTTTTTTCCTTCTTTTGGTTTGCTGTTTTGTTGTATTTCCTTCCAATACATGTAAAGCACGTTCTTGAAATGGTTTTATAAACTTAATGTTGTCATTGGTAGGGATGGAAATCTCAGTCGTTCATGACTTGTAATCATTTAGCTGCGAGTTTAACGATTCTGCTTGTCGGTTCCCGTAACATGTGACATATTTGCGTGATGACGTACTGAACACGCTCCTTATTTTGCTTTCGAAAATATCCAAGATGGCGTCGCGGCAGTAGCGCTCGCTCCAAAATACGTTTATATTTAAGAAAAAAAGACGAAACTGGGGCCACTTCCAACAAGTTCGGAACGCTAATCATAATAAAAGGAGTAAACAGTTGAACAAATGGAGCGTTTGACCCGTTGCTTAGCAACGGCGGTGACTCAAGGGGGCGGAGCTTTGAGCGCAGCATCTCCTGCTGTTAATCTCCTCCACATCCTGGTTATTGTATTAATGCTAGCCATATCCTTCCTATCTATTCATAGTCTCCATCTCACATTGACATTTATAGTCATTTTCAGTAAATTAACATATTTTCCGACGAGTTTAATACATTAAAAGTACAAAAGCTGTTGATATAATGAACATTTCATGATAAAATGTTCATTTGACAGAGGGATTCTTATTGTTTAAGCAAGTTTTAATTTAGTTTGAATCGAGCGCAACAACATGGTGCATATTTTGAATTTAAGAGTTTATTTCCTAACTCAATAAGAATCAATAAGGAGTCGAATCGATAAGTCAGATCAATAACAGAATCAGTATTGATGACTTCTTATCAATTGGCATAAACCATGAAGAGGAAGACAGGAAGTAGTTGGAATGAATTTTGAATGTTTTATCGCATGAACAAACTTACTCACATATGAATTTAATTGTTTTTTATTTAACCAAAATTGCAAAATTGTGTTTTTTAGACAAAGTTTTGTCCGTCACTGCATTTCTGTGTTTGACTTTCAGTCAAAACCCACAAAAACAATCCCCAAACAGGTGTGCATGTTAGCACAGAGTGGTGTCAAGTAGTTTCTCAAAGACACCGCAGCACATCTGGTAGACTAACAAGCTTTTTGCAGACTGGGCGCGATAAACGCTGGAAACACCATGTGGCTGGAAAGCGACACAAATGTCTCTTGTGGAATCGGTGGAGGAGGTTCAGGACTGCAATTAGATGCTTCAGAAACCAAAAACAACCTGGAGATGTGACACTGCTTTCATTTAAGCTCCATTTGATACAAATCTCTTTTGTGCATCAGGTTTTTATCATTCTGACGTTACATTCCTCAAAATGTAACGGGTGTTGATCTCAATTCTGCAAAAACGTGGAATATTTAAATAAGAAGAAGGCAGTTTGGATAACATTTTAATTGTATGGATGTGCATAAACGTGACATAACACCCATCATAAACATGAAGGAGTCTTTGTAAATGTTTATAAATGTTGTCATGAAGTGTCATTTGGTAAATAATGACACTTTTAAAGCAAAGTTAACTTTTTTATTGCAAGTTTTAATGTAACTTTGGTTCAAAAGTGTCATTATTCATAGAAAAATACAAAGTTGACTCTTTTAATGCACTTTTAATTAAACTTTTAATGCAACATTGCTTTAGAAATGTGATTATTTACCAATGACACTTCATGAACGAAGACTCCTTCATGTTCATGACGGTTGTTATGTTCGTCTTTAGCACACCCCTTCAAATAAAGTGTTACCGTTGTTTATGGTTAGATTGTTCCTGACATATAATAGATACATTTGTAATAAAAAAAGTCAGATTCGTAAGAGTTAAGGCAACCCTTGACAACATAATCAGGAATCCCTCTTGGCTCTTTGCTTTTTAAAGGCAAGGTTGCACAAGTGAGACCAAATCACAGTAAAACGTGACTTAAATAGCCCTTTGAACCATTATTTTTATTAAACGTAAGCGTGTCCATCAATACTGGTATGAGCCCAAGTCACTTTGCTGTCCTTTCATGCTTCACTCTGGAGCTGCGAATTGAGCCAATTAGGCTTTCCGGTACACAAAAGAAGACAGAGATGGCACAGACATATGGTGCTGCCTGGGCAATTAGTATCTGTAAACGTAGATCAGACAATTTGAAGATGAGAGGAACAAAGACTCTGCTTTTTGGTGTAACAGCTTGTGTTCTTAAAGTTTAAAAACTAAAGCTGGACTGACAATTGGCTTTTTTTAAAAAAGATAAAGCGGTGAGTGGGGAGCGTCAGATATTTGCCAGCCTCTTCTTCTTAGCTGAAATCTGAAATGTAAATGAGAGCATGCTTGGAGTTGAGACGTTTGAGGAAAGGATTTTCTCTTTCAATGCGCGGCCCACTCGCCGAATTTCACTGTGACACTGAAAAATGGGAATTTTGATTGACTGAATTTTTACCCACTCCTTGTTCTGAAGTTCACATTCGACTTTAAGAAGCCCGATAACTAAAATGAATCACCCTAAGCTTGGAGAAGGGGAGCCTTGTGAATTTTACAAAGAAAGGCATTGCTTAAAAATACAATTTTAATGGTTTACCTCGCACAGACCTCTGCAGCAACCCTTCCCCCTTTAGGCTATTTGGGTAAAGTCTTTGGAGGAGATGATTAAAAATTAATGTTGGCTCAAGATTGACAGCAAGCACCATTTGATGTGAGCCACAAAGAGGCAGAGGGTTTGTGGTTAGCTTTCTGGCAGTTTCACAGGCACCACAAACCCCAGCTTATTCCTCAGTGAGAGGGGAGACAGGATGAGATGGACAGACTGAGGATTTTTGCTCCGGTTATCTTCTGACAATATGCATGGCCGCCTCCTGCAGGACGGCGTATAGGAAGAGCGTGAAGGCGTACTGTACCGTCCTTTCCCTGTCGTCAGCCTCCGCCTCGGCCACTGTGGGTAGTTTCTTCGTTTGGGTCCTGATGTAGCACCTCTGATGTTCGGCAAACCGTATCCCAGTGATCCCCTTTTTGAAAAGGAAAGAGAAATGAAGAGGCACTCAGAAATTCAGATATATGTATCATTCATCGGGCTGTCTGTGATGTGGATGTGCCGTAAGAAGTGGGGCGTTCGTTTTAAAACACTGCTTTTTACTGATAGCCAAAGTTGTTAAAGTTAAACCTAATGAGTGAGAAGAGGTGTGTTTTGAACTCCTTCTGCTAATATAAAATTGATGGCTGCTTGAACCTTCACAACGCTCTGCTCGCTTCAAAGCTGGATGAAGTCAAAGAAAAAATGCAGGGGACGTTCCAGCAGGGCTGCATAATACTCCATGGCAGGATGAGTCGCACCGGAGAGCCAAGTGACATTGTTGAGAACGAAGTGTTTTCTACAGAGAGCGCTCCCATTGAATTAGCCAGTCATAGGTCCCTGTCACTCTCTTAATCTGCTCAGTGGAGTGTGGCGATGCTCTCTTCAGCTCCAGTGATGATCCTGCACCGCGCGGACCGCGGCGCCATTCAGTCTGACACACACGGCCTCAAAAGGCAGAGAAGATCTGTTGATTTTTCCCCTCACAGCTATTCTGTCTTAATCTGAGATATTCAGCCAGAATAAGGCTGAAAGACTTTCCGGAGCTCATTTTAATTTTCCTGCTCTTCTTTTTTTTTTTTTTTGCACAGCTTCCTGTATTAGAATAGACGGCTCGATCTACATCTGAGACCGCCGCTTTAAAATTGTATGAGGTGAAATTTGCATGAACCAGAGCACAATAATGGACGTGGTTCAATCTAAATTTAATTACAGTAACACGTAACGCTGTTATGCCGTCTCTTATGAATCTGTTAACTTGACCATGTGGTTATAATTTCACTTTTTGTCAATTTCTGCAGCACCGTCACTCTGGAAACTAGATAGAAGAGACGCAGAACAAAGTGATGGCTGCCATAATCTAGTGCAAGAGATTTTTATCTGCAGGAAAAGGGATGGGCAATAATGGTCTGGAGCAGGAGAGCATGATGTTTATGCCGGGCTTCATTGTGATGAGTCTTTGTTTAATGTGGGTCGGCTGTGTTGGTGAGAAGGAAAGAGGGCAACGCCGCGATGAGATTCAATGATTACCGGGCCTGGTCAAGCAGAAAATGAAGAAAGACACATTAACGCAGGGAATAGGAATGGAAAAGTGATTTCATTTTAATAGACGCTGCTGAAATATTTGCATGTGCATGCTCCAAGTCTCTGATAACATGCTGCTGCCTGTCAAGACATCCGGCTCAGTCGCAGCTACAGTTGTATGAGTTTCCTGGAAAGACATCCAAACTGTAAAAACTCAAAACTAAATTAATAAAAAATGCAGAACTCTAAAATCCAACCTTTAACTTGAGTAAATTTATTCAGGAGTGTAAAAATTCCTCCGTTAAGAAATGACTGTTATCAAAATCACCAATTGGGTTTCCTAGAAATATTTTTTTTTATTCATACTTTACTTTTTCCAAGTTGAGAAAACTTTGATTAATTAGTAACCAATTGCTTTTTCTTTCTTTTGGGTATTGATACAACTAAATGCAAAGTTCAGTTTCCTTTAGCCTCTGGCCGTTTGGCTGGACAAGCAGCCATTTTGTTTCTTTTGCCGTTCACACACATGATGAAGAATCTGCAGGACTCATTGTTGGAGAACCAGAACAGAAAACAATGGAGTTACAATCTCCAAAACAAAAATCAGACGCCATGTTCAAACCTTTTGTTTTAAAAAAAGAAGCTTTTATTGGGTCTACCTCGGTTCATGTCAGTCTGTATAAATTAACATTTAACACATCAGTCAAAAATGCATCATAAAGAGGAAAAATACACACATAAGTGACACCTAACTATAAGTCAGAGGAAAACCCAAACTAATGTGAAAAAAGTTCAACTTATAGTCTGGAAAATATATTATTTCTTGACATGGGACTCCCAAAAAATAAATCTATTCAGATAAAGGTTGAATTTTTCAGTTTGAAAACTGAAAATAAAGACAAATTTAAACAAATTCTCCACATTCTTATCTGCAATGTAAATATCCATCCTCACATTGCAAAAACACAAAATCTTACCCAGTATTTTTGTCTAATTTCTAATGTATAATATCTTAGTACCGTTGAAACAAGACAAATTTAACTGTAAACAACTTTTTAGCAAGATACAGGAGTTTGTTTTAAGTAATTTCTTTGCTCACTACTTTAGACCAACATTTAACTTTATAGTTTTAATATCTGAGCAAGACGTAGAGAAACTTCTGTTAGTTTACAAATCTAGAACAAACTTAAAATGTACCATGTACTTAACACAGAACAAGAATCAATCATGGAGAACCAACATGTAGCATCCCAGAACCGTTAGAACCAACATGTAGCATCCCAGAACCGTTAGAACCAACATGAAGCATCCCAGAACCATTAGAACCAACATGTAGCATCCCAGAACCATTAGAACCACCATGAAGCATTCCAGAACCGTTAGAACCAACATTTAGCTTTATACCTCTCTAATCTCACCAACAACTAGTTTTATCAGAACAAGAGTCCAGAGAAACCCCACTAGTTTATAAATTACTACTTATTCTTATTAACACCGGGAACCAATATGTAGTTTTATATTTTTACTTTCTTGTCTTTCTTTTGTTTGTATTTCCTTCTAATTCATGTAAAGCTCTTTGAATTGCCTTGTGCTGAAAATGTGCTACATACATAAAATTACCTTTACCTTTACTATATTGATAAAAGTATTAGATTATTTCACTTATAACAAAACATTTTTCTCATAAGTGAAACAATCAGCCAGTGGAACTCGCACTTTTTCTAATATTAAGGAATTATTTAATTGTTGAAAGTTATTTATGAGTTAATTTTGTTTTACTCCAAGTGAACTAAGATATTTGCACCAGAAAATAAACCAAATTACCCGATGAGATTTAATGTGTTTGCAGTGATATTTTACATCTAAAGTAATGAAACATATTTTCCAGGTTTTTCCAGGGTTCGGGGGTTGCACTCAGTCATGGACATCCAGGGAGGATGTTGAGTTTCTGTAGGCTATCCTCCTGACCATCATCATCATCATCAGTACAGTTCCTGGCAGTCATGAATTTATTTAAAAAATGCTCCAAAGAAATTTCAGATGGATGAACGCTGGAGGCAAGTTTTGATGGTTCCGTTTCATTTGCAGCGAGAAGAGGAGGCAGCAGAGCACATGGCAGAAGAAAAGAGGTTAGATTTCTTTTAAATTCCCCTTTGACCAACATATTCCCACCGCTAACGGCTATCTGAGAGAAGATAAATGCATAAAGCCTACATAACCACCCTTCAGATGCAGCTTCTGCTGCACCATTTGCAAACAATGAGAGCTTTAATTTTCTGTTTTACAGATAAATGAAAGCTTAACCCCCCCAAAAAAACGAAAACAAACTAAGTCAATTACCAATAATTTTTCTTATTAAGAGTGTCTGAGCTCATCCGCTGTTTCCCGTAGCATCTGTGTTGATTTATTGCAGCTGGCTACCTCACACTTCAGGCTAGATGCCATTTGAAGGTAGGAAGCCAAAACTGATTACTGACAGCTTC
The DNA here is from genome assembly GCF_001443285.1 of Poecilia latipinna. Lineage (NCBI taxonomy): Eukaryota > Metazoa > Chordata > Actinopteri > Cyprinodontiformes > Poeciliidae > Poecilia > Poecilia latipinna. The sequence continues at coordinate 20,508 of NW_015116298.1, forward strand.
TGGAGCACGAAAGGAGCCAAATATCCCCATATCTTTGCAGAGAGGTGGCAGCACTCATGTCTGAGGGTTATGTCTGATCGAAACCTGGCAGGTGGCAAATGAAAGAAAAACACGGCTCACTCTTGTTTAACATGTGCTGCTGTAGCATAACCTCTGAAGAAAGAGGCTCTGCTTCACATGTACGTTTGTCCAAATGTAACTCTACTAATTCACATAATTATCTCCAAATATTGTATTTACAAAGTAAAATACCCTTCGACTGTTTCAGCTGTTGTGTAGGTTTTAAAGCATTGGCTTCAGACCTGCTCTAATTAATATTTCAGGCCGGCGTGGTCAGTGTAACAGCATGAAAACATTTTTAGCAGCCAGTCGGTTCTCAAAACTGGTCTCATCTATGGAGTGTTTTTCCATCAGAGCAATCTGTTTACAGACTTTACATATTATTTGGTATTCCTCTTCAATCGCTCTGCAATGCCTCTTTGGTGCAGTTTGGTACAATATTTTACAGTCTGGTGTATTCAGGAGAACATTTCCCGCATACCAGTGCGATGATAAACTCAACACACTGGTGGTATGTCTTGTGTTTGTTTCAAGCAGTAATGTTTTACTGTTTCAATGGACTGTGTTGTTTGACGCCATTCGCTCCGCCCTAACTCTACCGTACCGTTGTGGTATGGACCCTTTCCTGCAGGAGGGTTACAAAGCTACTTGCTAATAATGACTAGCATTGGTTTTAGCTGTTATCAATATAACGTGATAAATCTTAAATATACGCCTGATATTAAAAGAAAGAGAGACATAGTTCGTCAACAGTATGACAACTAAATAACAAGATCAGGAAAAAGTTTTAATTAAGAAGAAAAGTAGCGAGAGAGACGGAAGTAGGTCAGTTATGCTAGCTTGACTTTGACAATCACAACATGTAGGTGTGCTGTGGAATCCGATTTGATTTGGTTCAGTTAAAAAATAATAAAAACAGACCTAAACACCAATCTGACAGATCAAGTAGAGCAGCTGTTTAAATTAACTATCAACCACCACAGTGTTAGCTTAGCTAATAGCAGCAGTAGCTAATCTACCACAGTGAAAATAACGCAAAATAAACATCAAGCCTAAAAACATAAAACTGTAATGGACTGAATGTTCAGTTATTTGTGTGGGAAATGTTTGAGTGTCTTTTGGTGCTGAATCCTGAAACATAAAGTGCTGTTGTTGTCAGTTGCTATGTTCAGCTGTAAAGGCCACTTTTACAATGGAGACAACATGACGTGCCGAACCACACCGACTCAGGCCGTAATGGAAAACAGACGTAACTGCCCCAAGTTGCAGGGGAGGCTTATTGTTTGGGAATTACTTGGGTTCATTAAAACTATCTGCAGCTAAGCTGGAAAATCTGTTTACATTTTAAACACTTATGGGTTCCACTTGCTGCTGAAATTGTCTTGGTACTTGTGCAGCCACAGGTACAAAATCTTCCCATTTTTGTCAAAATTTGGCCAGAAACACAAAAATTTTACCCTAAATAACCTATTAAGTGTATCAGCAAAAAAGGTTGATTTGGGGATTATTTACACTTTAAAGTCTTTTTAAAGAATATTTTCAGTGATGTCAAACTACAACTTTGGGGAACTTGTTGTGTTTTTGGAACACTTTTTTCATTCCTTTGTTTCCTACTTTGTTTGATTAATGATTAATCTTAGGTGCTTTGCAAACACAATATTTCCTGTGATCTTTACGCCCAAGCACTTCACCATGCTCCTCTTCAAGCGGGGCAAACCGAGGCTGTCTGTCACAAACATATTCTCTTTGTTGCAAGTTTGAATTTGTTTTTGCTTTAAGGAGAGAGGAAAGCCACCCTACTTCAAGGTCAAATTTCCCAGCAGAAATACCAAAACATCTTTTAAATCATCCAGCAGGTCTCTGGCAGTCCAGGAGAGAGTTTGATTTTCCTCTCTGGCAGTCCTACAAGATGTTTTGATTTATTGGTCTACCACTTTAAAACTATTATTCATGCTGACTTCCACTGCTTAATTACATTACAAACTGAGGAAATGACCCCTGAAAACACTTTGCTGTCCTCTTACAGGCTTCTCCTGCTTTGTAAGCTTAGAGGACTTGAATTTTCATAATGCCAGGCTGCTGCTTTAAGCTGCTGATTGCTGTAACGAGGTTTGAGGAATCAGATATTAATAAAGCTTTAAATTGTCGTCACCTAACGAAGGCTAAATAACTGACCCACCTAACAAGCTAATCAAGATCCGATCTAAAAGTTATTTGGGAGCTTAAAGGTGTACAAAGTTTTCCTGGATCTTTGTTAATGAATCTACATTTTAAACTTTATATTCTTTAGGAAATATCTTGTTTTCTACTCAGTAGTTCCAGATATTTAAGGCAGCAGTGCTCAAATAAAATAGATTTGATTTAAAGTCAATATGTGAGGGGAAAACATTACAGCTTCAGCATAAAAGGAGTTTTCCACATGACAAGGTCAAACTGGGATCACTGGTAAAGCCTAAAGGAGTAATGTTTAGTGAAAATAAAGCTACTGCAGACGTCTGGAGTGATATAAAGTATTAGCACACTAAATAGAGTTTGGTTGAGGGCAGAAGGTCTCTTACTCAACAAAATACCAAATACACCATTTTGAGCCTTGTCAATAACCTTAAAGTGTCTTTTTTATACTTTTTTCACCATCTGTTGTAATTCTGCGTTGAAGAGAAGCTTAATGGAGGTAACAAACACATAGGCGACATGTATGGGCCCGGTTTCCCTGGACATGTCCACCTTTCAGGTTCTGTCCAGAGCGTCTGGGGGACTGTCAGTGGGTGACAACAGGTTTTCACTGAATACTTAAAGGGCTACATTATGTGTTTTCCAGGCACATCGTGCCATTTTATAGCACAGTCAAGTGTCTCCAGTTATAGAAAATGCTATATATGTCAAATATGACTTAAAAGACATTTTGTTTCCTGATTTAACCCTTTAACGACTTGTAATTGGGCCTCTGTCTTTCTGAATCTCCGCCTTCAGGAAGTCACCACAACATGGCTCCTCTATTAACCCTTCACACTGAGAAGTAGCTCCTATAATGAGCTCAGCAGACGTGCACATAGGTGTTTGCTAATTGATGCTGGCTAGTCTGAAGGAGCGGAGTAGAGCTGCTTTGTGAGGCAGAAGCTTGGAAACTGAAACTCTGAGGAGGAGCTTCGTCCTAGAAGGTGGAGCTAGGTCCACCCAGGCGTTTTGCACAGCTTAATGGTTGCCATGGAGACTAAAGGATTCATCAAACATGCATGAAAGAATCAAGGCAACACTCTAGGTGTGTTTTTGAAGAGGGAATAGCATTATAGCATGAAGTAAAACTAAAAAAAAAAATGATTTTACATAATGCTGTCCCTTCAGTAATAAAAAGATACAGGATGGAGTGAAATGAGAAAATTGGCTCAACAGCTCAAGAAAGGAAAGTTCATGCTCTGGTTTGGTAGTCTTTACTTCAGTAATTATTAATAAGACTGATCTATTCTTTCAGTTGCTTCGCTCCTGTTCCTAATCCTGTTAGGATTTGGGGAAGGCTGGTTGGGGCATCTCTAGTTTCTCCACCAGGGGGCATCCTGGGACCTTCTGGAGGGCGTGGACCTGCAGCAGCCCACCTGCACACCTGCTGCCACTTACCTTTGTTTGGAGGAGTTTATCAGGACAGAGCCCCCGACACTCCTGTGCCAGAGTGTTAGCCTGTGATGGTTGTCATCCCGCGAAGCCCTGAGTTCTTTGAACTTCCACGAACCTCGGCATATTGACCAAGATCCTCCCGCGGATTTTACCCGTTGGTGGCCTCAGTCCCAGAGACCAGCTCTCAGTTCAGTCAGTGGTAGTGCCCCGGTCAGCGGTTCCCTCCCGGCTCCTCATTGAGATCACCCTCCACTCACCTGCCTGCCCTCTAGAGAAGCTCACGCCCTCGTTCCAGCCTGCAGCTCCGGATCCTTACGGTACACCTTCCCTGTGCTCAGACGAGCTCATCAGCAAGTAGGTCTCTAGCAGGACTGTAATTTCCCACGACCTCTGAACGCCCCTAACCTGTCTCATCTCCACCCAGAGAGCCAGAACCACCAAGACGAGCACCAGTTCCGGATCATCTTGAATATATTTCCGTTTACACTGTATTTAATAAATCACCTTCACCCGTCTCCAGAGTGTGTTCTGCGCATGCAGGTTCGACAAGTTAATCGCAACATGACAAATCCTGTTTATTCCTTATTTATGTTGTTTTTCCTCGGTTGTAATTTGTGAATTTCCAGGCCTATAAACTGTTTCCTTCTTTTTGTCCACCCTTCCTGCTGCAATTAAGTCACACAATAAAAAAACAATAACATGATGGTAGAAATGTCATAAAGCATTATCCTAACTTTAGGGGCTTTTGTTATATTTCTGACATCATAAAAAATGTTGAGGTAAATGCAGACAGAAGAACCATTTCACAGATTAAAGAAAATCATATTGATTGCAGCAATACATTCTGTCAGGTTGTCTTCTTTCCTCAGCTAGGGCAAATACAGCCCCAAGGGGAATAACAGTTTCATTTTCCACTTTTCTCAACAGCTCCCAGGTTTGATTGAGTTCATGTTTGAAGGTGCTTTATAACAACCAAGGAGATTCACCTTTTCTTATCCTAAAAAAAATCAATTCTAACATAATTGCTCAAGCGCAAACTACCTGCAAACTATTGTGGGTTTTGTTAGTTCCTCTCTTCCAATGAGGCCTGAATCATTGTGTTCAGTCAGTCGTTGCTTTTATTCTTTCATGGCGGCGCGCCGGATCAAACAAACCTCCTCAAGGACGTGCTTCACCCACAGGAAGCGGGACAACAGCGAGCAGATGTGTTTATGCATGTTTCCGATTTATTCACACAGACGTACATTCACTGCTCTTATTGGTGTGGAAGAATGAGACTTCAGAGGTTAACGCCGTCCTTCGCTGTGCTGGTTTCCATCATTGATTCATTTTCCACTCACAAAGACCATTGTAACAAAAACAATGCCCGCTCAGTGTGGGGCTTTTTGTTCGGGATGAAGTGCAACCTGTAACTTTCAGCCTTGCAACCCCAACATTTCACATTAAATAATGGAGTGAGAGTAAGAGCATTCATTACCCAGTCAAGCTGCGCGCTCCTTTCTCCCAGATGCAGAATGTGTAACATCCTGCACACTCGAGCAGGATTTGAGAATGAAAGGTAAGTTAATGAGTTTTACTGCAGACAAAATAGCAGCTCCAGAAAGTGTGAGAAATGCGTAAAGAAAGGCTACTTAATGGTGTTTGTTTCTGCACTGTAAAGAAGTTGCTGTATAGAATTAGTGGGAAGAAAGCACTTCTTGTTTTTTTTTAGCAAGACTGATTGTTTTTTTCTAGGTTGCTGAATGCACATAAATCTCAACATCTGCTGCTGCTTTAGCATCATTTACTGATGTGTGTGAAATTAAAGCTGCAGCATGTATAAAACATATACATAAAAAATAAGTTTTTTACATGTTTGTTAAAAATGTCACCATGTTTGTTAGGAGATAATCTGTGAAAAGTTCGATCTTCGTCTCCTTCCTGAAATACGTCTGAAGAAATGAACCGCTCCTGACCAAAATCAGCCAATCAGAGCCAGGAGGAGGGTCTTAGCGCTGCTAATCATCCTCATGTACTTCCTGTTAAATGTGCTAATCTTGGAGAAATAACTTAACAGGAACCGTTTCCCTTGTCTGTCTGTTCAGTTTACTATTTTAATAAACTGTGGAATACTTATTACTTTAGACCAAAATTTAGCTTTATACTTTTAATATCAGCACAAGACCTAGAGAAACTCCTATTAGTTTACAAATATAGAACAAACTTAGAAAGTACCATCTACTTAACAACCCAGAACAATAATCAAACATGTAGAACCAACATCTAGTTTTATCAGAACAAGAATCCAGAGAAAACCTACTAGTTTATATGGACTACTTATTCTTATTAAACCCGGGGAAGCTAAATTTTAGTTTTGTACTTTTACCTTTTTGTCTTTCTCTTGGTCATATGAAGCACTTTGAATTGCCTTGTTGCTGAAAATGTGCTGTATGAATAAAATTACCTTACCTCTATTAGCAGTGGCCATGCTAACTAGCATTAGCATGCATGACAGTGTAACCCGGGGTAGGAAAAAAACTGCCCTTAGTCCCGCCTTGCTGCCCCATTGGTTAGAGTGACAGTCAGTCACACAGTGCATTCAACCAATTGACACACCTGAGGTAATTATTTAGGCTTGCTCCAGCTTTCCTCAGTCAGGGGGAGGGGGAGAGCTGGAGACAAAGGAGCTGCAGATCTGAGAATCCAGTGAGTTTGGAGACATGAAGCTGTCATGCACTCAACTATTAATGGAATTGGCCAGGTGACCCCTTTTTAGGGTTCAAGGATGGCGAACTTCTGAAAACTGGCTGGGGCCAGGAGAACCTAAGAATCACTCCATACTGGTCTGGTAGGAGGTTGACGGTCTGTATCATTTCCCCCTCCATCTCACCATTCAGGCACACAAACCATTACTCATCTCTTCATCCGAAACAACTTGCACTGGGACATTGTCATCTTAAATATCTGGATAATCCAACCATGGACTTTTGAATGTGTGTCGGTCAGACATTGTGCTGACCAGCGGGGAAGTTTAAGACCAGTTGTGCACAAAAGTATGAAGGATCTGCCGCAGTACTGTGTATATTTATTTTGTATTTATTTAGGGTTTTATGTACGTTTGTCTTGTATTGTTCACTTTAATTTTTTCTTCAAAATACATGGTATTGAAAGCAGTTCTTTTGCATTGTTTTTATTGATTACTGACAACGGCTCCATTAGACGAATTTAGTCTTCTGATTTATTCCATCTAGTCCTTCTGTACTTCAATAGTGCTACAACAGGCTATGCTAGCTGCAGCTAGCAGACAGTAAAGTGGGGCGTAAAAGGGAAGCTACGCTAAGACCCGCCTCCTGGCTCTGACTGGTTGTTTCTACTCATCACTGGGAGCACTGGGAGAAGGCAGAGTAGCTTCACTTTTTTCACAGATTATGTCTCAGTTTCAACAAATATGCAAAAATATTAGTTTTTACTAAAAATATTTTATTTAAATTTTTTTTAAATAAAAATATAATATATATAAGTTATACTGCAGCTTTAATTTTCTTTTCCACTTTCTATTTCTGTTGTTTGTCAAACATTTTTTTCCATTGAAAGGATGAAAATCTAAGAGATGACTGGAGGGAAATGAGAGGAGCCGTCTTTCAGCTCTGAGCCGTGTGAACAGCATGACCGTTTCTCTTCTGAAGATAAGATATGATTGTGTTGTCGACTTTGCATCAAAGAAGGGTCAGCTCGATATGGACTTGTTTAACCTTTTTACTTACATTCTTAAAGTCGTGCACCTCCACGACCTCCTTACTGCCGTTCCCCATTCTGAAGATCTCAGTGAGGTCAGCTGGGTCAATCTCCATCACACTGTTCGTCTCTACGCCGTCCACCACGGCTTTGTACTCGTGGTCATACACCTGCAATGAGATGAACGACCAGAAAACTCTTACAATGGCTCAGATCGTTAAAGAGATGGTGAAATTCAGAGTGTTTAAGTGATGCAGCTACAATGTCTGTCAAAAATGCTTTGGGCTTTAGCAGCACAGCATCTCAGATCTTTAATTCAAACAGGTCTGGATTTTACCGGCAGCTGTTCTCCAAATGGAAAAAATATCTTAATGAGCATTAAAAAATTTTTTACCCAAAAAAAAAAAAAAAAAAGACGGGGACAGAAAAATTGTGAACTAGCATCATCACGTCTTACAGAAAAGCAAAGGATAACAGCTGGAATGTGCTAAATATAACATTTGCTCATATTAAATAAAGAAGCTGGTAAAAGATTAAACTCATTTTCATTTTGAGCAAATATTAAGATATATATAAATGTTCTTAAGAGGTGGTTGTGTCAGAATATATTGATAAAACCCTTAAGCTATTAAATTAAGAACAAATGGCAGTCTCTTCTTACAATAAGTGCTAATTATAATTATATAATATTGAACATTTCTTCACTTTGATTAATCAAATCATAGATTTCGTGGTGCTAATTTGAAATTATTTTCAATATTTGTGCTTATGTATAATGCTGAATGTGGCTTTTTGTTACTAACCTCATCAATCACAAACTATAACTTAATACAAAGTAAGACAGAGACAGCAGTGTTGTAAAAGTAAGAAAAGCTGCTAACTACAGGCGGAGTTAGCATCTCTTAAAATCCAAAACATTTGACAATTTTTGCAAAAAAAAAAATGCAATAAACTCCCACATAAATATGCAGTAGTGCAAAAAAAAAAAAATGCATGGATCTGTTGATTTTGAGTGAATATCTGCTAAAACTGGAGGAACTGATTGATGTAACTTGGCGTCTAGAGTCTAAAGGGACTCATAAAAAGCCATGGCGGACCATATTTGGCCCCCGGGCCTTGAGTTTGACACGTGGTGTAAACGTATTTATCCTGTTGTTAAGTCGTTGTTGAGAAGCTATTTAGTTGTTGAAATAAAGCTGTTTTAATCACTTTGCTGATGAATGGGTTAAGGCAGGTCCAAAGCAACGCCTCTTCTGGTTTCCATCCAGTTCAGTGTTTAACAAACTTTTTCACTGACCGCCTCACCTGAAACTGCCCTTGCATATTACATCTTAACATATACAACCAGAAACTAAAGTATTATTGTCTTAACTCATCGTCTTTGCTCCTCCTAATGTGAAGGGTGGCGCTGTTTAGTAAATGTGACTGGCCACCATGAAACCATAAACAAGTCAACTGGGGTGATTTGAGTTATTTACAGATTCTGGGAGATTGGATTCTAATTTTTCCAAAGACATGTAACCAGTATATTACATTCTTTAAATATACTACAGACAGAAAATACATGGAAATCAAAAAAGTTCTTCACTATAAGTGTTGTGTGAATTAGTAACGTTTTAGAGCTATTTGTACTGTAGAAACACAATAAAAGAAAAATAGACTTTCGTCGTGCTGGAAAAAAACAAATATATTCTTTCAGCCATAGATAGCCCCACATTAATTTTAGGTGTTAAGGTGCAGTTAGTCAGCGTGGGGCGCAGCTCTGCTCACCGCCTCGAGCTCAGAGTGCGACGCTACTGTTAGCTAACCAAAAGATTGTATTTAAAATAATGATAATGGATAAATGGCTTAAGTTGGCGTAAACGAACTTTTACATGCAGTACCTGGCAGACCACTAGGGGCCACCTGCGGACCACTAGTGGTTCGGGAACCACAGTTTGAGAAAGACTGATCTACTTGATAAAAAATAAAAATAATTGTGAGCTGCTTTAAACTATTAAGAGCTTGGTGATTTATTTTAAAACCTCACAATGTTATCTGAAATACAGCAGCAGGAGGGTGACAAAAAATACAGTTGTGGTCAAAAGTGTACATACACTTGTAAAAAATCATAATGTTATGGC
>NW_015116298.1:34628-40158 GCF_001443285.1 Poecilia latipinna
GCCATAACATTATGATTTTTTACAAGTGTATGTACACTTTTGACCACAACTGTATCCCCATAAAATTATATTGATGCAGAGGAGGAGCTTAAATTGCTTTTAAAAGGTAAAACTATATGGATAACATTGGCTTGTTGAAGTAAAATATTTGCGTTTGCAAACTAAAAGGTCAAATATGAAGATGCACTTCTAGAACTTTGCCTCCAGAAATCCAAATAAAGACGTTTTAAATCGGCGGTACAGTTGAGGTTTTCTCTCCAGTGTGTTGCCTGTAAGCAATGTTGTTTATCACAACCGCTTGCTTATGTACTGTTCTTGGACACGCATGGATAGCTCTTAAAATTCCCTGTCTGAAAAAATGATTCATGCCCACCAGCTGAAAATATGCTATTAATATTTATGTGAGGGTTGTGATATGATGAGAAATATATTGCTGGGTTCATCTTCATCTGTCTCAGTGGCAAATCAGAGCCTCGCCAATGAGACACATGATTAATGGACACACTCATACGGGAAGTCCATCAGGATTTATATCCCCCATCAGAACCATCTCAATGTCCTCTAACGCTCTAATGCAAAATTAGCTTTCAGTCTTCACTCCTCCTCTTGTTCCGTATTTAGCGTGTTTTGTGTTGGCTAGCTTGTACACGGCTATAGGACATGTAGATGTTCCACATTACAGACAATGATCACTTCTCTCTCTTCTGTGGGAGAGAAAGAAGTAATGGGATATGATTCCTAATGGTATAAGCCAATAAATTTCTGTTAAAACGGGTCGAAGAGCTCTGAAAGTAACCTAAAATTATCAGGAGAAGGGAAATTAAGATGGGCTTGAAATTTAAGCGTCAATTGAGAAGTGATAGATAAAATTGGGGCTATTAAGCCTCCTGGCTGTGTGGTGCATTAAAGTCCTATTTGGGAATTTCTTTTGTATTAACATAAAGGTGGGAGAGAGAGAATAGATTTTGGGGGCTTATTGATTTATACTAAAACAGTGAATTACATTTTCAGCAGGCTATCTCGTCTGATGAAAATCCAGCAGTGAGAATCTCCCCACCACACCGGGCTGAAATAGATAATAATGTATTACAACAGTTTGACTTAAACTGGTTCAATAGCTAAAGCTGCTGCTGTGCACAGTAATTGGCTTCTGAAAATAGAAATGAATAGCCTTTGAAATAGCCTCTTTTAATACTTATACTCAAGTACATAGAAGAACCTTCAGTGAGATTTATGCCACAATGCATAGATGTCTTTTCAGCACAATGTAGTACTTTACCTTTGTGTACTGAGGATGATCTGTTTGGGTAGTTTATGAATAGCTTTTGTGCACATGTTTCAATATCCTTGTCAACAAATCTCGATTTAGAGGAGAAAATATTGATGAAATTCAAAGAAACTCAGTCTAAGTTTATTACCTTCACATAATAAAAACATTCAAACATCCGAGATCTGTCTACATTTCCTCTAAAGTTTGTATATTTTTACTTGATGTCTGTGAACCCTTGAAACTATTCTTATTCTGGTAATTACATTTACTTTCCCCCTTGAATCTAAATTAGTTGCTGCTGCCAACTTAACATTTACTCTCACTCGTGAAAATGGCTGCCAACAGATGTGCAATTATACAACGGGACAGCAGAAGTGGCGCCTCCTGCACAACCAACAAGAATGCAGCAAGTTGTTTCTGGATGGTGAGTCAACGACAAAACGCTTATCTTTTCCAGCAGCCATTGTACAGCGCATAAAACCAGCTGACCAAATGTGCTAGAGTTCATCTTTGGTTGCTAGGTGATGGGGAGAATTCCGCTGGGGTTGCTAGGTAACGGCGCAGAGCACGCAGATTGTGATTTAACAATGTGGAGGTTTTTGAAACTGCTCATTTCCCAGACATCAAAATATATCAACTTCTTGCCAAAGAAATGGCTGGGTGTTTTTTTAACGTTTTGTAGAAGCAGTTGAAACCCAAATGGAAGCATAAAAGTGTGAATATGTGAATTTAGCACAACAAATCCCCTTTAAAGCACATATCGGATATATATTACTATCGCAGTGAAGCTGCAGAGGCAACTGATTGCTCACCTGAAACTGAAGAAGAATGGGGAAACAACTTTATCACTCTAACCAAAGGCAAGAAACAGACTCAGAGCACACACATCCCCAAATTGCACATTTGCAGAGAATCAAGAATCAAGAAGCTGATGGATTCATCAGGTTATATTTTTAAATTAAAAGTGAATTTACAAAATTGTAAAAGTCAAGCCCTGCCAGCATCCTCTATGATAAAGAGAGGGGATAGTCTGTAAAAACATTTTTGTGTGATTATAATAGTACTGAACAGTCAGAACTGACAGACGTGTGAGTCAACAGCAGTACAAACAGTGAGAGGTGATGGTGGTGCAGCACCAAACATGCCTGGCATCAACAAATCAGCAGAGAAATGCTGAGAATCTCATTCTACACCTGATTGAATATGATTGCATATTACTTTCTGCTAGTCAGCTGTGAATGAGACAGTGATTGTGACAAATGAATAAACCAGATGATGCAAATAAATTAATGCAGACGCTACTGCTGTGCCCCGCTCGAATTAGCGCTTTGCTCCACTTTCCTGAATCGGCCACATTTCACAGGTTTTCTCACCTTGGCGGCAGCAGAAACTAACGCCTTCTGACATGCTCTGGAAAACACGCAGATTTAGATTAAATAGAACCTGTTGAAGAGCCCAAGCTTGAGGTAGTATCTATAAAACAGATCTACGTACACAGGAGCAGAGATTTCTTTTAACTTGTAATGTCTTTGCTATTTAGTTTATGTACAGCTAACCAAAATTTATCAAGTTATTTCAGATTTCTGACCCTTAAATCACAACATGTTGTTTTTATATGTTGCAGTATTTGATTTTTTCAGTTTCCATCAATTTTTTAAGTAAAGTTCACTTATTGTGCAGATTTGGTCACAGAGGACCCGGAGGGAGAAGCGGAGCGGCCACCCAGGTTGCCTGACGTCAGCTCTGGTGGTAACTGTAAAGGTCTGTGGCAGCAGGATAAACCCAATAACTGATAATTATTTTAATGAACTGGATGTCTTTGCCCATGAGGAGTGTGCAGAGATTCCTCAGGAACGCTGCCAAACGCTGCCGCCTGGCTATGAATCACTTTAACAGCAGGTCAGGGCAGCAAAAGGCGCTCTACTAAGGAGTAAAGACACTTGTCATAATGTTGAGTCATTAAAAAGAACATTTTACATTCAATTTAAAGAAACCTCTGTGACATTAGATACTGTTTTATTTGTTTACTGGAAACAGAAACGCATACTAACCTGCAGTAGAGCTGAATAAATTTCGGTGCATAAATAACCTTAATGGAAGATAGAGTGATAGGTCTGCATGTATCACAATGTGCCACAAAGGTTAGCATTTGTATCGTTTATCAAATATCGTAATAAATTACTTATCATCCTAAGAGTTTTTGATTTATCAGTGTCACGATAAGGATGTAAGGATGTTTCAAAGCCCCCCAGGTTGATAATTTTACAACTTTTTCTCCAGTTTTTTCAATGAAAGCATCAATAAATACCAATAAATCTGAAAATACAGTTTTCATGATTAAAAAAAAATCACACTTTTTTACTTGACTGGATTCCTAAAGAAGCATATTATCACCAGGAATGTTTTTCAAAAGCACTACTTATAATTATTTGGGGCAATAATTGGTGTGACAGAGTCATAGTCATATAGTTATCTAAAAAAATGTATTAAATAATTCTAATTGTCGCCTTTATTGTTATCATAATAGTACCGCAAAATGTGATAAAAATGTAATGTTTAGTAATGTATAATCTCAAAAAATGTAAAAAAGCTCAGTTCAGTAATGAAATATTTTATCACTATGAAGATATTCTGTCATATGATGGTGTGTATGTCTTCATTCGTAGCCATTAAACATGTTTTTTCTGTGCTTGTAGCTATAATGCAGGAAATAAATGCCTGAAACACAGTTACTGAAGAGATGCAGTTCTCCCTCTACATAAATATTCTTTTCTATCATTAAAAGCTTCCAGTAAAAATTTCATTCTCAGAGAGCATCTTCTCCTCCCTCCCAGCCTCACTTTCTGTAAGTCATATTTTAGAATAAACTGTCTTCTTTGATACATCTGACCATTCTTTGAAACGTTCGCAGCCCACCGAAAATCACAGCCCGCGATTTCTGGAATTTGACATTTGCGAATTCAAACGAGTTTCCTTTTTACATGTGAAGTTTCTCACTGCCGCTGTAAGCAACAGCCTCTCATCTCAAGTTCAGTGTCGACTCCCAAACGTCTCACCAGCCTTGCAACTTCTAAGAGCATGCTGAAGTGCAAAAACAAATCTCGGGATGGTTTATAAGAAACACCGGGAAGACAACAATACAGCGGTATGCTTGGACGGACAAAACTGAGAGATGTACTTGAACACTTCAAAGTTACTGCACTAAAGTGGAAGAAACAGTAGATGCAAAAGGATTATTTCTAATAAAACTACACATGATTCATTTAAAAACCTTCCTCCAAGGGTTTCTGATAGCCCTGAAGAACCGCTTGCATCATAAGACACCTCCAACTTTTTCAGGGAACAAGATAAAGAATTCAGATCTACACCAGAAAGAAAAACACTCAGGCTCTGGAGCAAGAAGCCTTCACAGACAATGCTTTGTTTATTTCCTCTGCTCAAGGTTTCCATCTGAAGTGGTTCTTAACAACCCCCACCTAGAAGGTTTCAAGCTGAGACTCTCAGGGAAAGGGAGCGAATGAGTAGCGGCAGGCGCAGCCGGTCCTGGAGGCTGTTTGTGCGAATGGGTTGTGGTGTGGCACCCGAGGACATTAAGCAAAGGTCACGTAGATGTTGTTACAGGCGAGCGGCTCGCAGTAGGCTGTGTGTGTGCGTGCATGTGTGTGTGTGTGTGTGTGTGAGTGTGTGTGGAGGAGGCAGTCGTGGGAATGAGAGAGATGAGCTGATGACAATATGTCCTCTTAGTTGTCCTTGAGGGTTGGAAGAAAAAGGCTCCAGTCAGGCGGAACCGGATGCCTGTCACTCATGGCGGGGTGGTAATGGCCGTGGAGGCTGTTGAGGGGCTGGAAGGGTGAGGATGAGGGGGTGAAAGACGGCGTGGGGGCTGCACATGGCCTCCTGGGAGCCATCGGCAGAGCCGTGATAGATCGAGGTGGGCAGCGGCTATGACAGTATAACCACCCAACGTTGTGTCCTTTTGGTTTTAGTGCTTCCCAAGTCTTCGCTGGTTTGAAATCAGCAGCACATGCAGAACCTTAAAGGTAGTATTATGTGTTTTCCAGCCACACAGTCCCATTTTATAGCATAATAAACTAAGTTCAGTTGTTATAAAAATGATATTTATGTCGAATATGACTCAAAAGAAATTTTACTTTGAGGTATAATGGCTTAAAACTGAGCCTCTCTCTTTAAAAACTTGCTTTTTCTGAAACTACTGAAAACTCCACTGTAGGGCTGTTGTAAACGAATATTTTAGTAATC